>NW_012117243.1:2323032-2325353 GCF_000951035.1 Colobus angolensis palliatus
CCATGATGTGTTTGAATGCACTCTCCACATCTTTCATAGATATGCAACTGTGAAACAACGCATTTTATGTGTGCTTTATTTATTTTTGTTTTTATTTTTTGAGATGGAGTCTCACTCTGTTGCCCAGACTATAGTGCAATGGAGGGATCTTGGCTCACTGCAACCTCTGCCTCTTGAGTTCAAGCGATTCTCCCGTCTCAGCCTCCTGAGTAGGTGGGACTACAGGCACCCACCATCATGCCCGGCTACTTTTTGTATTTTTGTAGAGATGAGATTTCACCATGTTGGCCAAGCTGGTCTTGAACTCCTGACCTCAGGTGATCTGCCCGCCTCAGCCTCCCAAACTGCTGAGATTACAGGCATGAGCCACCGTGCCCGGTCTTATGTGTGCTTTAAAATGAATGTTTAAGTAAATGGTATTACGAGACTCATTAGGCAACCTACATTCAGGTAATTATTTTTCCACTCAGCACTGCTTTCTAAGATCCATCTATGTGTTATGCTGTAGATTCAGTACACTCCTTTTCATTGCTGTAAAATATTTCCTCCAAAAAATACACTTTTTTTTTCAGGCATTTGGTCAATATCCAGTTATTCACAGTTATTAATGGTGCAGTGGACATTGTTGTGCATGTTACCTTGTGGACATGAGGCCATGCCACTTTTTTCTCCAAGTCTTTAATTTTGAAATTTTTTAAACCTGCAGGAAAGTTGGAAGAATACAATAATCATCTGCTTGCCTTTTACCTAAATTATCCAAGAATTTAATCTTGCCATATATGCTTTTTCTCTAGATAGACACACACTCAGGCATACATGTGGGGATTTTTCTCTTTTTTTGAGATTGGGTCTCACTCTCACCCAGGTTGGAGGGCAGTGGTGCAGTCTCAGTTCATTGCAACTTAGGCCTCCCAGACTCAAGTGTTGCTCCCACCTGAGCCTCATGAGTAGCTGGGAACGGCCCATGCCACCACGCCCAGCTAATTTTTTGTACTTCTGGTAGATACTGAGTTTCATCATGTTGGTCAGGCTGGTTTCAAACTCCTGAGCTCAAATGATCCACCCACCTTAGCCTCCGTAAGTGCTGGGATTACAGGCGTGAGTCACTGTGCCCAGCCATGTGTGTTTATTTTTTTACTGAACCTTTTAAAGTTTTAGTCTTTACTCCCTAAGTATTCCATCACTGATTCCCTGATAATAATCATTCTCTAATATAACCACAATAAAATTATCATGCCTAATAAAACCACAATAATTCCGTGGTATCGTCTAATAACCGATCTAAAATGTGCACATTTTCATTTTTAAAAAAATGCTGCCAAATTCTCTTCAAAGCATCTGCACTAACTTATTGTTCCCAACAGCAATGCCTGAACATTTCTATTTCCCCACACGTCCACCAACGTTTTGTTATCTGACTTTATTTTTTGCTAGTCAGATGGAGGAAAAGTATCACTTTTACATTTGCATTTAAAAAAAGTAAAGTCAGCTACAAAAACATGCAACTCTAGCACAGGATTTTATCTTTAATTCTCGAGGTAGAAATGAGATCCCCATTTGGCTTCCAGCACAGGGTAATAAACGCCATGTCAGTGAGCAATTTGGAACAGACAGGAGACGTTTTTCTGAAGATTTAGAAAGGAGTTACAGTGCAGTTCAGTTCTTCATTTTTATAAACACAGACCTTTGTCGGAGAATGTTTTGACACAGTTATCTTGGGGATCCAAAATTGTTTTGATGAAGTATTAATAGTATTTTAAAATTTATATAAAGTGGATGACTTTAGTATCAAAATAGCTAGCAGAATATGAATTCCTCACGTTGAAAATAGAGAGCAAACAGAACAGACAGCATCCCTGCTCTTGCTAACAGTCAAACTTATACTAAAACTTTAAAGAAAATTTTAGCAAAAATGCTTAGGTTTGAACTATGACAACGAATAGATATGACAGGCTCATAACCAAGAGGGGATAGAATTGCATTTACTTTCTTATGCATAAATAATAAAACACTGTATCCCTATCACTCAGTAATTACCACTATTAAGTTTTGGTGACTATAATTCCAACTTACAAATGTGTGTGTATGGGTGTGCAAGCATAAAAATCATCCAAATCATCTTCACCTGAAAGTAACAGAGACCCTTTTAAGGGCTTGCTGTGGGCTGAGCACTGGCTGAGTGCTTGCAGTATTATAATTCCCATTTCCCAGATGAGGCCAATTGAGAGCCTGTTCACGGTGAGGCAGCAGGTAAATGGCAGACTGGGAATTTGAGCACAGGCAGCCCCTCTTAACCTTTACTATACTCCCTCCTGGCCAGG
>NW_012117243.1:2327721-2329040 GCF_000951035.1 Colobus angolensis palliatus
ATTAAGGCTGTATTTTGCAAATACTGGCCTTCTAAAATCACTGAAGATGATTTCTGCCAAATGAACCATGAAGAATGAAAAGGATTATTTTTTAAAATAAGCCAAGAGCATGGCCCTAACTCTTTTTCTTATTGTTTCTTGTTGCCCAAAGATGCTGCTCAGATCCAGTAGGAGAATAATCCTTCCTATTTTTCCCTATATTTCTTCCTAGGGGCTGGAATTGACTGGACTTTAGGAGCAGGGAAGGGTCCCGTGAAGGAGGGCTTCAGCTTCAGTCCGGAGGCAGCTTCAGAACTTGATGACCCAGTGATTTGGGGTCACTTGAAGGGTGGGTGGGTGAGTGTCTGAGCATGTATATGATGAGGTCCTGCTTTTTCTAGTCCCTTGACTAGTTTTGTGCCTGCCGCAAGATGTACTTCATGGGGGCTTAGGGGCAGGCTGGCATGGATGGAGATGAGTTTATGCCAGTGGTTGACCACATAAAGGAAGTCTAAAGACTCTGGTTATCTGCAGGACAGAGTTTGAGTTGTCAGCATTAGTAGATGAGTAGAAACTGAAGATTCAAAATCTGAAAAAGGATGAGGAGGGAGAGGAGGAAAAGAACAGCTAAAGAATGTATAATATATCAAACTGTGTCAAAGCATGCTAGCCAAAGATGCTTGATTTACCTTGCTTGTTGATTTGCAGGCACATACATCGTGTATAAAGTATAATGAAAATTTTCAGCTAATCTGCCAAAAAGGTTGAAAATTTTCCCTTTGAACCTATGATGGAAAACAATTGAGCAATGTATGTGTTGAGGGTGGGGTAGGGGAAGACCAAGCAGACTGCCTGAAGATATTCCTTATCAGGAAAATCAGAGCTGAATTTTCATTTCCCTACTGAATTTAAAACAGGAGCTGGGCCCGCAATAGCATAACCAGTAAGGAAAAATCTGAAGTCTGATCTTGAGTCCTAGCATAGCTAAATTGCCAGTGTTTGAGAGCGAATACGAAGGTGACCATTTTAATTGGCACACTTTACCCCGTGACTAATTTTGTTGCCCCTGTGGACAACCTGACCTTAACAAAGCCTTGTCAAGCCCATCTCATTTCCATCTCCCATTTGATTCTCTTTGAACTTCCATGTGTAAACAATGGTTGGATTATAGAATAGATAAAGTGAGATTTAACAGCTGCTTTGAAGATAGTTTAAATGTACTTTTAATTAGTATTGTTGAATTGATTTCATGCTGTAGTGCCTAACTTGAGTGTATTTTATGATAATGCTTGTGTTTTGAACCTAGATGTGCACTGCAATGGTATTTCAGGGTGGATATT
>NW_012117243.1:2332192-2333795 GCF_000951035.1 Colobus angolensis palliatus
TCGGATGAGACTTGGGACTGTGGACTTTTGAGTTAATGCTGAAATTAGTTAAGACTTGCGGGGACTGTTGGGAAGGCACGATTGGTTTTGAAATGTGAAAACAGGAGATTTGGGAGGGGCCAGGGTTGGAATGTTATGGTTTGGCTGTGGCCCCACCCAAATCTCATCTTGAATTGCCACGTGCTGTGGGAGGGACCCAGGGGGAGGTAACTGAATCATGGGGGAGATCTTTCCCATTTCTTGTGATAATGAATAAATTTCACGAAATCAGATGGCTCTATAATGGGGAGTTTCCTTGCACTAACTCTCTCTTTGCCTGCTGCCATCCATGTAAGATGTGACTTTTTCCTCCTTGCCTTCTGCCGTGATTGTGAGGCCTCCCCAGCCACACGGAACTGTAAATGCATTAAACCCTTTTTCCTGTTAAAAAAAAAAAAAAATCATGGCAAATGCAACAATAATGGTATGTAAAGCTATAGTAGTAACAGGAAGAAGAGAATGAGACTTTCTTCTTGGGAACTTAGGAGAATTTACAGGAAAAGTAATGCGGAACAGTTTGAGGATGAGCTGGACACCCTGGCCAGGGAGTCGGCCGGCCTATAGGGATAGATAAAGGAAGGTGAAAATGGTAAGGGCTGAGTTTTAAGTGGTTAATGTTATGTTTCCAATATCCTGCTGTTACTTTGACCGTGCATTCGTAAACTGGACCTTTCAAGGCCAAATTTGCATATTTTCATTCACAATAGTGGGCTAAAAAATACTGTATACCTATTCGTATATATATTTCCATCTGAATAAAACTAATCTCCATATTCTGACACAATTCCAAGAAGGACTTCAAGAGAATGATTTCTTAGCTTTTCAAGGTAAATGATAGTGCATTATATTTTTAAAGACGTACAGTATTGGAATTCCCGTGTTTTCATTTTTAACTTGATTCTGTATTTAATTGTACTGGTAGCTCCTCTTCTTTAGCATTTGTTTTTAAACTTATCTTTAGAAGTGGAGGAGAGAATAGGAAGGTGGGTTAGGTACTCTAGTTACTGGTGTTTCAGCAAAATATTGTCGTGCTTTAAGATGGTTGCTTCATCTCTGTGCCTGCCTTATTGAGGCTTAAGGATTTTAAGTCTATTGGCTCTTTTTAGAGCTTCTTCCTTTTCCTTTAAGTGATTTTTGTCTTCACCCTTTCTTTTTCAACATAAGCAAAACCAAACTTTTGGACAGTCATAATTGTGCAAGGACAAGTTCAGACTTCAGGCTCATTCTTGTGTTAACCGCTGTAGTGTTAGATTACTTCTCATACTCTTTTAAAGTCTGAGAGGCTAAAGTCTTACCACGGCCCTGGTGTTATGATTTCTTGGTGAATGTTTCTGCAAGAATGAGGAAAATGTTAGTTTTCAGAAGCAGCAGTGAGTTGTAGAAGATTCTAAAACCATTAATGAATATGTTTACAATTTGCCTTTTTAGGAAAGTAAAACAATTATGAGTCAGTCTCTTAGAGATGACAGTGAGCTCATGAACCTTTTTTTTTTTTTTTTGAGATGCAGTAGCATGATCTTGGCTCACTACAACCTCTGCCTCCCGGTTCAAGCGATTCTTGTGC
>NW_012117243.1:2339200-2341268 GCF_000951035.1 Colobus angolensis palliatus
CTGATAAACATAGATGCAAAAAATCCTCGACTAAATACTAGCAAACCAAATCCAACAGCACATCATGAACATAATGCACCATGACCAAGTAGAATTTATACCAGGGATACAAGAATGGTGCAACATATGCAAATCAATAAACATGATATATCACATCAATAAAATGAAGGACAAAAACTATGTTATTACCTCAATAAATGGAGAAAGAGCATTTGACAAAATTCAACATCCCTTCATGATAAAAACTCAACAAACTAGAAATAGAAGGAACATACCTTGAAATAATAAAGGCCATCTATGAAAACCTCACAGCTAACATCATACTGAATGGGGACAAGGTGAAACTCTTTCTTCTGAGGTCTGGAACAAGACAAGGATACGCACTTTCACCACTTCTATTCAACATAGTACTGGAAGTCCTAGCCAGAGTAGTCAGGCAAAAGAAAAAAATCAAAGGCATCCAAATTGGAAAAGAGGAAGTCAAATTGTACCTCTTTGCTGATGATATAAACTTATTTTTTCCTGAGTGTGCCTGAAGGAGACACATTTTTTTAGACATTTTAAATGTTATAATATATAAACAAGATGGTATGATCTCATATCTAGAAAAACCTAAAGACCACCAAAATAAACTCCTAGAGTTGATAAATAAATTTCATAAAGTTACAGGACACAAAATCAACATACAAAAATTAGTACCATTTCTATACACCAATTGTGAACCAGCTGAAAAAGAAATCAAGAAAGCAATGCTATTTACAATAACAATAAAGAAATAAAGTACCTAGGAATAAATTTAATCAATGAGGTGAAAGATCTCTGCAAAGAAAACTACAAAATGCTGCTGAAATGAATTGAAAAGGAAACAAAGAAATGGAATTAGACATCCATGCTCATGGATTGGAAGAATTAATATAATTAAAATGACCATATTTCCAAAAGTAATCCACAGGTTCAATGCAATCCTTATCAGAATACCAACATCATATTTCACGGCATGAGAAAAAAAAAAAATTCTAAAGTTCATGTGGAAGCAAAAAAGAGCTTAAATAGCCAAAGCAAAGCAATCCTGAGCAAAAAGAACAGGTCAGAAGCAACACCTCACACCTGTAATCCCAACAAGTTTGGAGGCCAGGGCAGGAAGATCAGTTGAGGCCAGGATTTCAAGACCAGCCTGGACAACACAGTGAAATGCTGTCTCTATAAAAGAAAATAAATTAGCTGGGTGTGGTGGCATGCACCTAGTCCCAGCTACTTGGGAGACTGAGGCAGGAGGATCACTTGAGCCCAGGAATTTGTGGCTGCCGTATGCTAGGATTACTCTGCACTCTGCCCTGGGCAACAGAATGAGACCCTGTCTCAAAAAAAGAAAAAAAAAAAAACAAGAAAAAAAAAAGCCTCTGTACAGCAAAGGAAACAGTCAACAGAGTGAATGAAACCACTTGTTGAATGGGAGAAAATATTTACAAACTATTAATCAACAAGGGATTAATATTCAGGATATACAAGAAAAATAACAATTAAATCAAATAATTCCATTAAAAAGTAAGCTAAGAATATGAATATGATTTCTTTAAAAGAAGACATACAATATGTGAAAAAATGCTCAACATCACTGATTGTCAGGAAATGCAAATCAAAACCATAATGAGATACCACCGTTCCCTAGTTAGAATGGCTACTACTAAAAAGACAAAAAATAACATGCTGGCAAGGATGCAGAGAAAAACGAACTCATACACTGTTGGTAGGAATGTAAACTAATACAACTACTATGGAAAACAGTATGGAGAATCCTCCAACAACTCAAAATAGACTTAACATACAATCCAGCAATCCTACTACTAGGTATTTATCCAAAGAAAAAAGAAATCTGTATATCACAGGAATACCTGCACTCACATGTTTATCACAGCCCTATTCACAATAGCAAAGATAAGGAATCAACATAAGCGTCTATTGATGGACAGATGGATAAAGAAAGTGTGGTATATATACAGAGTAGGATACTATTCAGCCATAGAAAAAGAATGAATCATGTCATTTGCAGCAACATGGATGGAAATGG
>NW_012117243.1:2347358-2347850 GCF_000951035.1 Colobus angolensis palliatus
CCAGTGTGCTGGCACCTGGCCTCAAGTGTCTTCATCAGAGGCCTGCTCACTGGTGAGGTTGCTTTGCGTGCACAACAGACTCACTCTGAGCGGGAAATCCACTTCCTTGTTGCTTTTCAAAACAGAAGCTATCCTGGCTGTCTACAGCCAATAAACACCCATTCATGAATATTTTATTAGGCTCTTACTCCGTGCTCTTTTAGGCTCCAAAGATACCAGGAAATAAGGAAAAAAAAAGGTCCCTGTCCTTAGAGAGCCAACCTGCTGGTCACATCCGTTTTGCGCATGCCCGTCTTCCGCCTGTGGGGCACATAGATGATTTAGACAGCACGAACAACATCCGGAACTACGTCCTCATTCTTGTTCTGACTTCTTTTGTTCTATTTACGTTGCCTTCCGCAAAACTGAGCTAAAAACAGTGGCTTCTCACGATGGTTTCAGAACACATCACAGACAATTGGGAGATGATGCTTCCTATCTAGGAAGCTTTAT
>NW_012117243.1:2348634-2351151 GCF_000951035.1 Colobus angolensis palliatus
CCTGTCTTGGGGTGATTACATAATCTCTGCATTCATATCAGCTTCGCAACGTGTAAATGTAACCATATTAATGTTTGCTTGGGGTAATCTAGCACTGGATTGGAGCTCAGCTCTGCTGGGTGGAATAGGAGAAGACGTGGCAGTATCATAGTCGCATGCAGGGACTCCAAGATGCTGCAGGAGTAGAGAGCTAATCTGACTTGGGACTTTGAACCAAGCCTGGACAGTATAAGGTCTTTCTACAGGTTCTCACTTCTCATATAGGGTTTGTGTAGCCAAGAGTCATTACGAAATGGTGGTTCCCAGGGGCACGTGGTCACATCACAGTTTATCCTTGTTCAATTCATGTCTCGTTTTTCTGAGGTTGTCTATGATGTAAGACCTATGGAGGAACCTGCTGACTTCTCGTGTTTGTTCCGTTCAGTCCTTCATTGACCATTTCTTTGAGTGCTCTCTGTAAAGCAGGCACATTGTTCATGGTACCCAAATGTGTGAATTCCGGGCCCTGCCTTTACTGGATGAAAGGTGTGGTGAGAGATGTATCTGCAAGCAAGCATTTAGGCTATGTGCTGCTTCTGGGTATCCAAGGCACTTTGAGGGCTTTCAGCAGGTAGGGCTAACTATTGGTGGCACACAGGAGAAGGAAATCCTTTTTAAGTTATGTGATGCCTGTGGTGAACGTTGAAGGCCGAGGCGTTGACACCTGACTTCCAGACCTGCAAGTCTGCATCTGCACTCAACCTTGGCTCATCCCCTAATGGCCAGTTTTCTGGTCTCTGAAATGGGAGGACAATGTCTACCTATCCTGTCTCTGGAAGCTGAAGCAAGGCCAGTGAGACCGTGTGGACACTTCTCCGTCTGGGGGTTCTCCCATGTGCCCCAGCGACATGAGCCTGCAAGACAGTGGGTTAGCTGAGGTTTGAGGTTCAGTGTGTGACTGTGAACTTCGGGTGTGTCCCCTTTAGATCAGACCAAGGCATTCTTCTCTAATCGAGTATGTCATTATAGTTCAACTCTGAGTAAATCCTAGTTCTTTCTCTTGCCAACTGTGAGCTTGCAGAGATTATTTAACCGATTAGAATCTTAGGTTTCTTATCTGCAAAATGAAGATGATAATTGTATTCGCCTGTGTTCACATTGCTATGAAGAAATCCCTGAGACTGGGTAATTTATAAAGAAAAGAGGTTGAATTGGCTCACGGTTCCACAAGCTGTACAGGGAGCATGATGCTGGCATCTGCTTGGCTTCTGGGGAGGCCTCAGGAAACTTCCAGTCATGGTGGAAGGTAAAGGGGGAACAGGCACTTCATGTGGCCAGAGCAGGAACAAGAGTGAGGGGAAGGGGTGCCATATACTTTTAAACAACCAGATCTTGCTAGAACTCTCACGAGAACAGCACCAAGGTGAGGGTGCTAAACCACTCATGAGAAACCACCCCCATGATCCAATCACCTCCCACCAGGCCGCACCTCCAACACTGGGGATTACAATTCAACAGGAGATTTGGGTAGGGACACGGATCTGAACTGTATCAGCAATAGCAAATTCTTCATCAAGTGGTTGTGAGGAGCCATGAGTAGGACCCATCATGTTCCAAACATGGTAAAGGGGTGTCATATGATAAGTTATCAAAGAAAATATTAGCAAATATTTTAATTCTATTGTCTAAATTTGTGTCACTTATACTGCAGCTTTTACTACCTTTTCAAGCAAACTCTCAATCTAATAATATAGAGTTTTGATGTCATATTTCACATATGTTCTATCTGCATCTGTAATGCACATTTAAGAACAACGGGGATGGCTTCATACTGTAACGTGTTCCTTGGCTGCTGTGTGCAAGTGTTGTGAGTTTCGAGGACCTCCTGAACTGCATGTTGAGACATGAAAAGAAGCAAGCACATAGGCACCACTGGGAAACGGTGCTTTCTTGTGCAGAGATGAAGAATGTTTGTGTATCTGAAAGGAAGGAGTTGACTGATTAATGAACCTTTTTCTCTCCTCCAAGTGTTCTATGGCTCAAATCCTCCCTGCACTCTGAAGCAGCCCTATCACTGCCCCTGCCATCTTCTCAGTGACAGAGCCCTCAAATGCTCAGGTCTTTCAGACATGGTTGCCTGTTCTTTCAAGGACTTAGGGCAAGGATGTGGGGAAGCATTTCCCTGGACTGAGGGTGGCACTTGCCCGAGGCTTAGGCTGGCACTGCTCTGTAGCCTAAAACTGCATAACTGTTCGGCACTCCCTTCCAAATCCAACCCATCAACCTATTAATTGGGATGTGGATTAATACTGCCAGGAGGTCCTCTGTTTCTCCGTGTGTTCCTTTGGAAATCTGATGACAGCGTTTTCCACTTGTTTTTTCTCATAGGAACTGGTGAAAGTGGGAAAAGCACCTTTATCAAGCAGATGAGAATTATCCATGGGTCTGGTTACAGCGATGAAGACAGAAAGGGGTTCACGAAGCTGGTTTACCAAAACATATTCACCGCCATGCAAGCCATGATCAGAGCGATGGACA
>NW_012117243.1:2356116-2358227 GCF_000951035.1 Colobus angolensis palliatus
TCTGTTCACATGATGTAGATACAGAATTTCCCAAGGGCAAAGGTCAGCCCTACCTGACATCTCAAAAACGCGTTAGTTCCATATTCAGTAATCACAAGAATAGAAGAAGGCCTACGGGCTCTTCACAGCTGACCCTAGCTCCTTCGCTGCCCTTCTGCTCTGCTTATAGGAGCGCTAAACTACACTGGGGTCATGTCATATTTGCACGGGACTTTCATTGTAAGGGCAATCGTGACAAGAACCAAAACAAATTTTTTAAAGAAGAGTTAATAGTTGAGATAGTTTGGATCTGTGTCTCTGCCCAAATCTCGTGTTGAATTGTAATCCCCAGTGTTGGAGGTGGGGCCTGTTGGGAGGTGATTGGATCATAAGGGTGGTTTCTCATGAATGGTTTAGCATCTCCTTGGTGCTGTCCTCATGACAGTGAGTGAGTTCTCATGAAATCTGGTTGTTTGAAAGTGTGTGGCACCCCCTCCCTCCCCTGCCTTGTTCCTGCTCCGGTCATGTGATGTGCCTGCTCCCCCTTCACCTTCCACCATGATTGTAACTTTCCTGAGGCCTCCCGAGAAGTCAAGCAGATGCCAGCACCCTGCTTCCTGTACAGCTTCCAGAACCATGAGCCAGTTAAACCTATGTTCTTTATAAATTGCCCAGTGTCAGGTATTTCTGTTTAGCAATGCAAGAATGAACAAATACAATAATTAAACAGGGGATTATTTTGCCTGCCATTCCACTCTAAGTATCTAATTTAGAAGGCAATGTTTCTAGAAGTGTGAGGACTGGATTTGTCTTCAGAAAGCATTTTGCTCTTCCATTAGAAGCTTTGCTGCATTCAAAATCCAGTTGAGACTATGGACTTGAGCCATCCGGTCAACCACCACTCTTAAAAGGTTGAATGTTTTTATTTGAATTGACTCACAAGGCCTCTGCTAATTTTGTTTGAAGTTTTTGCAGGTCCCACATTTGGGTAAGGGGATGCCTTTATCACTCAGTCCCTTGGAGTTCCTCTTCTTACTGCTGGGTTTATCAGGCACTAGAACATCCCAAACAATGATTCGCAGTCTTGGCTGCACCTTGGAATCACCTGTGGGGCTGTTAGGCCCATGCCAAGAGTATCATCCCCACAGACTCAGAGTTAATGCTCTGGAAAGCAGCCTGAACAAGTGGATTGAGTTTTAGGTCCCTCCCAGGTGATTCTGATTGAGCAGCCAGGGTCGAGAACCACTGATAAATATGTGTCTTGACATAATTTGAAGGGGTTTAATTTGGATTCTGCTTTCCTGTCAACCTTTCCACAGCAGGGAGGGAGATTTCTGGCAATCTTTTCCATGGAATGACCTAATTAATCTCCACCCAAAGGCAAATGCTGTTTGTTTCCTTTGAGTCTTTCAGGGGCAGAGCACAGCCTCATGCCCAGAGCTCCAGCTCTGAGATGCGGATGGGGGCAGAGGAAGAAGCTGCACCTCATTCTCTCAAGATCACATCAGTGGCGCCTTCTCGCCTTCCTTCTCCTACTGTTGCTACATAGAAAGCGTAATTTCCTTCTGATGGATAAGATAATCAGAGATGCAGATTGTGTTAATAACAGGTTGAAGGTGTAGGTTTTGTTTATAATAAAGATACCATATGGGCCACGCCTGTAATCCCAGCACTTTGGGGGCCGAGGCAGGCAGATTGCCTGAGGTCAGGAGTTCAAGACCAGCCTGGCCAACATGGTGAAACACTGTCTCTACTAAAATACATATAAAAATTAACCAGACATGGTGGCACATGCCTGTAGTCCCAGCTACTCTGCAGGCTAAGGCAGGAGAATTGCTTGAACCCAGGAGACAGTGGTTGCAGTGAGCTGAGATTGCGCCATTGCACCCCAGCCTGGGTGACAGAGCGAGACTCCATCTTAAAAATATATATATACCATATGATTTTGCTTGTGAGTAAATAAAGACATTATATTAGGAAATTAAATAGTTTGTATTTTTACTAATCATTAATACATACTTTGATTTACTGAGATAATTCATCAAGTAAAAAACATAAGCATCAAATATCTAACTTCACATTTAAGCAATCAAGTGTGGTATTTGGGGGGTGGGATCATGGGAGAGTATATT
>NW_012117243.1:2360497-2361630 GCF_000951035.1 Colobus angolensis palliatus
CTTTTTTTGAGACAGTCTTGCTGTGTCACCCAGGCCGGAGTGCAGTGGCGCAATCTCAGCTCACTGCAACCTCCGCCTCCCAGGTTCAAGTGATTCTACTGCCTCAGCCTCCCGAATAGCTGAGAATACAGGTGCCCGCCACCACACCCAGCTAATTTTTGTATTTTTAGTAGAGAGAGGGTTTCACTATGTTGGCCAGGCTGCTCTCGAACTTCTGACCTCAGGTGATCCACCCACCTTGGCCTCCCAAAGTTTTGAGATTACAGGTGTGAGCCACCTTGCCCAGACTCTGTTTTTGTTTTATCAGTAAACCTGTCTCTAGAGTAGAAAGCATATTCATTAGAAGCTAAGACAGTTGGCTTTTTTAACTGATGCTTCTTTTTGGCAGCTACATTGTTTTCAGGGAGCTTTGTGACATTGTATCTTGTGTGCTTAACCTTGATTTCTGACACCAAAACTCTGTGGGGTTTAATTTAAGATGAGCTAAAACTGATGTAAAATACCTTTCACATTTAACTTTGTATTTTCCCTAAACCAAATTTTAAAATAATGGCACTTTCTTTCTTTTTTTTTTTTTTTAAATGACACTTTCTATCTGTAATTAGAAGTAAAGATATGGGCTGGTTTATGTAACTTGGCCATTTATATGACCTGGTTAGGAAGTTATTTGCCTCTGTGTGTGGGTATACAATTCATTAAGCGTAAGAAGATGACTGACGTTTCTAAATTTTCTTTTAAGAAAACACCACTAGTGTTGTAGTCATTCGAATAGTTAAGTTGTGGTTAATTGTAAAAAGGTTGAAGATGACAGGAATAACTCGGTGTGTATTTTGAGTGCCTCTAAGTTACCTGCCTTTTATCCTGAAGGCAGTAGAAGTGGTTGAAAGATGGCATGTGGGAGACCATTATGATTGAGTAGTGGTGGCCCCCAGTTCTCCCCAAGGCTCTGAACTGGTGGTAGGGAAGGGGACATGTGTTTCAAACAGAATACATGAACTAAACCGACAGAAACAGATTGTTAAAAGGTGTTTGGCTTTGGTTTTGTTTTATTTATTTTTTTCTTTTTTTGAGACAGTCTTGCTGTGTCACCCAGGCTGGAGTGCAGTGGCGCAATCTCAGCTCACTGCAACCTC
>NW_012117243.1:2361680-2363416 GCF_000951035.1 Colobus angolensis palliatus
CAGAGTTCAGTGAAAATGGTCAATTTCTGTCACTTTTTTATTGGAGAGTTTCTCGGGGCTGGGAGTATTTTAAGAACCTTTTATGTTCTACTTTTTAAAACATCTGTTTAAATATATTTTTCTATCCCACTTCCTCATCCAATTTGAAAAATTCAGATTCTGCATGAACCTTTGGGAACACAGAGGCCGATGTTCCAACTTTGGCCGTAGCCCAGGGTTGCTGGTTCTCTGGCGAATGTTAAACTCAGGCCGTGCTTCCCAGGTCCTGGTGGGTGTTAAAAATCACATGGTCCATTTTTCTCCTTACCATGTACTCCGTTGAGCTCTACCTGTTGTCACACCACCACCAACAAACAACAAATTCTCCACCAAAATTCTAGGCAGGAGCTTCTCCATTTATCCCAACAGTTTTCTGATTAATCAATGCTTACTTTAGTGTGAAAACTGCTGTAAGCAGAGCTTGAAATATAAGAGTGTGGAAAATGGGAAAGAATAAGATGGAAAGAAACTGAACTTTCTTCTTGATTGCTATCACAGTTAAACCACTCACTCCCCTTTAAGCCTGAACTGGGATAGGAGGAAGTTTGGGAGCCAGCGATGAGTAATAACATTGATTTGACCATTGAAATGTTAATAAATTCTTCCCCTACCTCAAAACTGAGTATGAACCCACCACATCCAAAGAAATGCTTTTAAAACCTACTGAAAAAGGGAGATCCTGTAAAGTTACAAACAATCCGGAAACTAGTGAGGCCATCATTCTATTTGAACATTTAGGCATCCATCCAACACGTGAAATATTTTTCTGAGTCTTTTAAATTGCAAGCACAGGAGGCTGAGGCAGGAGAATCGCTTGAACCCAGGAGGTGGAGGTTGCAGTAAGCCAAGATGGCGCCATTGCACTCCAGCCTAGGCAACAGAGCAAGACTCCATCTCGAATGAATGAATGAAATAATGAATAAAAATAGCATTCACCTTTATACTGCTCTCCTAAAATATAAAGGGGAACATGTGAAACACTCTCATAATTCACACCTTTTGTGAATGTTAGAATCATTATCAGTGATGCTAGGAACATGCTCATTAGATCCAAAATTCTTCAGAATGTGCTTTCCCACAGCAGAGCTGTGCCCCAGTTCTTTGGCAGTAAAAAGGCGACAGAGGTGTGTCTGTGCTGTTCTCCTTTCAGAATTGCCTTTTCTGAACATCCAGTTACTTCACTGATCAATGAATGCCTCAAACATGTACCAAGAGGTAAATTCCCCTCTTGGGGTTGTTTCGGAGTCCTGCCAAGGGATTCGGGTGTTCATCTGGCATTAGGGAATTTAGGGGCAGATTTGCTTATTAACTGGTTAATAAGCTCTGCAACAGTATCCTAAGCAAAACATTCTAGAAAGCATCCCCTCTGTATTACAAGTTTAAAAAAAAAGTAAATTTGAGGGGTAAAAATGCAGTTTTATTGCATGGTTATGTCGCATAGTGGTGAAGTCTGGGCTTTCATTTTTTTATTTTTATTTTTTTGAGATGGAATCTCACTCTGTTGCCCAGGCTGGAGCGTAGTGGCACCATCTCAGCTCGCTAGAACCTCTACCTCCGGGTTCAAGTGATTCTCCTGCCTCAGTCTCCTGAGTAGCTGGAATTACAGGCACCCACCACCACGCCCGGCTAATTTTTGTATTTTTAGTAGAGATGGGGTTTCGCCATGTTGGCCAGGCTGGTCTGGAACTCTTGATCTC
>NW_012117243.1:2370686-2373502 GCF_000951035.1 Colobus angolensis palliatus
TATCCCAGTGGGTGTGATCCTGCCCACTGTATCTCTGCTTTGTGTTGATCTAGAGTGTCTTCCCAGGTAGGTTGTGTAGAGATTTGCCTTTGCTTTGGGGTTGTATCATCATGATGGTCATTATTTGGAGTCCCTGATGACTGGAGCCCTCCACAATGTTAGTAATTACTCCAAATGAGCAAGTCTTCCTTCTGAAGGCCAGGTTAGCTCTTGGTGTACTAGAAAGGGACAACAGCTGGCCTGAAGTGAAATTCCTGCCCTGTCATTTTTATCCTCAAAACTCTCCATGTTTTTATTCCCTTCCTCCATGGAAGTCTATGTTGACTTCTGGTGACTTGACAAAATTTAAATGTGTGAGTAACCTACCTTTAGAAGCAAAAAATCACATTCTGCTGTGTCCTGAACAGGCTACCGTTTTCACCAAAGCTTCTTTGATTGGGCTTCCAGTTAATAAGACATTGCGTTAAGTACAATGTTACATATAATATGTCAATACAAGTTGTTTTACTTCATATAGTACAAGAGTTCTTTTCAGACATATTTAAAAAGTACGAGGATATGACCAGGCATGGTGGTTCATACTTGTAATCCTAATGCTTTGGGAGGCTGAGGCAGGTGAATTGCTTGAGCCCAAGAGTTCAAGACCAGCCTGGCAGCATGGCAATACCCTGTTTCTACAAAAAATACAAAAATTATCCGAGTGTAGTGTGCATCTGTAGTCCCTGCTACTCAAGAGGCTGAAGTGGGAGAATCACCTGAGCCTGGGGAGGTCGCTGCTGCAGTGAACCGTGATTACACCACTGCACTCTGGCCTGGGTGACAGAGTGATACCCTGTCTCAAAAAAAAAGTACCAGGATAAGCACTAGAAGTACACATACACAGACTTGCAGTGAAGAACCTGTGTTGTCCAATGTGTGTGGCTTACAGATGCATCCTCACCCTCTTCCTGTTGATGATACCTCTTTTTTGGCTCTTTATACCTATTTTTGAAACAATGAATTAATGGGTGGCCCCTCGCTCCCTATTTTTGAATGAATGAATGAATGAGTGGCCCCTGCCTGTGGACCTGGGCATCCACATCTCCTGCACGCCTACCCCGCTCCACACCACAAGAACAAGCACCTATGGATAGGAAAGTCCTCACAGAGAGCTCAGGTCAGAAGGGCAGGAAGATGAAGAATTCCCATGATATTTTTCAGGTTGCTTAATTTTTGTTAAATTTGGCGATGAGAGGGTTAAAGGATTGGGGGGAAATTTTCCCTAACCAACGTGCCATTTCTGTGATTCCTCTACTCTCTCACTAGCAGAGAAAGGTCCAAACTGCGCCAGGCACTTGGCTGTCTCTGGCTGTTCACACGTCTGAGTCCACCCAACAGTGGGCTCTGTGTTAAGGGAAATCAAGAGCCTGTTCTTTTCAACCATGATCCTCGCTTTGCCATCTTTAAGAGACAGGTTGTCATTAATGTTGTGAGAATGGTTTGTTTTTATTTTCTATATTTGGGTAGAGATTACTCTTGTCACTGTCCACAAAAGTGTAACTTGATGTCCTTCCTAACCCCCATGCCAGGTCAAGACCTGTGTTACTTCGCCCTGCCCCCCTACCGCTCCCCACCCCCAATGGGGTCTCACTTTGTCGCCCAGGCTGGAGTGCAGTGGTGCCATCTCAGCTAACTGCAACCTCCGCCTCCTAGATTCAAGTGATTCTGTCACCTCAGCTTCCGGAGTAGCCAGGACGACAGGCGCACACCACCACACCCGGCTAATTTTCATATTTTTAGTAGAGACGTGGTTTCACCATGTTGGCCAGGCTGGTCTCGAACTCCTAGCCTCAAGTGATCGGCTGCCTTGGCCTCCCAAAGTGCTGGGATTACAGGCGTGATTCACCATACCCGGCTGACCTGTGTTACTTGGATTATGAACACCCATCTATGACAGTTTTGCTTCCCTGCCTCCTAGTCAGTGGTATCTCTGCCACTAAAGGTTGATGTGAATGGTGAATGGCTGATAATGCTAAATAATAATTTGCACCTAGGAAACTTAGACAGGGAGACCTAACCCATAGCAATAGCAGACATTTGACAAATATCTGTTATACGAATGAAATGAATAGCGCAAGCTAAGAGTGCTTTCTAAAGATTGGGTCCAAGAGGAGATAAAATGGGCAACTTGTCTGGTATTACAGAGCTTCAAGGATTTAACGGTCCATTGCCTTGAAGAGATCCTTGAGTAAAGGTTTCCTGGAGACCTCTAAGTCTTCAGTGACTCTCTCTGCTTGCAGGTCATGTACCACCTGCCCCTGTCAGTGCCCATCTCTCCCCATAGTGTGAAACTCTGTTACATGGCTGTGTCTTCCAGCTCCTTTTTTTTTTTTTTTTTTGAGACAGGGTCTTGCTGTGATGCCGGGTTGAGTGCAGCGGCATGATCATGGCTCACTGCAGCCTCGACCTCCCAGGCTTAAGCAGTCCTCCCACTTCAGCCTCCTAACTGGGACTACAGGTGCAAACAACCATGCCTGGCTAATTTTGTATTTTTTGCAAAGATGGGGTCTCACCATGTTGCCCAGGCTGGTCTTGAACTCCTAGACACAAGTGATCCTCCTACCTTGGCCTTTCAAAGTGTTGGGATTACTGACATGAACCACGGAAACGGGCACCAGCTCACTCTTGAATTCCTCAAGAGCAATGCTGTATTCATGTCTGTTTCCTCCAGCTCTCAGACAGAGGCAATGTATAAACAAACAAATACCTTTTGAATTCCAGATGAGCACCATTAGAAATCTCAAGTTATTATATCATAGTTTTGGCATTTTAAGGGC
>NW_012117243.1:2373962-2376531 GCF_000951035.1 Colobus angolensis palliatus
GGCATGATCATGGCTCACTGCAGCCTCGACCTCCCAGGCTTAAGCAGTCCTCCCACTTCAGCCTCCTAACTGGGACTACAGGTGCAAACAACCATGCCTGGCTAATTTTTTATTTTTTGCAAAGATGGGGTCTCACCATGTTGCCCAGGCTGGTCTTGAACTCCTAGACACAAGTGGTCCTCCTACCTTGGCCTTTCAAAGTGTTGGGATTACTGACATGAACCACGGAAACTGGCACCAGCTCACTCTTGAATTCCTCAAGAGCAATGCTGTATTCATGACTGTTTCCTCCAGCTCTCAGACAAAGGCAATGTATAAACAAACAAATACCTTTTGAATTCCAGATGAGCACCATTAGAAATCTCAAGTTATTATATCATAGTTTTGGCATTTTAAGGGCGAGGAACCCAATAGCAGATCAACAGGCTCTCTTTTATTATTTTTGCAAGCATTGTGGTTTTGGGCAGCAGCATCTGCCTGGCTCTGCCACATGCTCATTCAGCTTCAACCACAGTGACCTCCTTTTTTTGGTCCCTGTATTCACAATGCTCCTTCAAGCCCAGGACTTTTCCACATGCTCCTCTCTCTGCTTTGCTTTTCCCTTTGCCCGCCCAAGTCTTTCTTGTCCTCCACTAGAATGGAAAATGCATGAAGGCCAAGGTCTATGCCTACTTTTCCCCACCTTTGTAGCACAGTGCCTGACATGGAGGCAGGCCAGTTTGCCAAAAGTCTATCTACTGAAGAACCCATTCCTTGGGCAAAGGAATATGATTTTTTTATGAACCCATGCCGGTGACCTTAAGGCCACATTCTGGCTTTTCTTGAACCTTTCGCAGTGTCTATCCTCATTTCCTCTCCCTATTGGATTGTGGTTTCCTGCTTCTCCCAGGCCTCACTGTCATCTCATGTCCTCCATCTCCCGGAATGTCCTGAAACTGATTTCCTTTGCACTCATAAATAGCTAACTTCATGTATTGGTCTTAAATAAGATACCTGATATCATAGAAGACTTTCTTTGACACCTTCCTTTTCCGCCCACCCTCCCTTGGGTTAGATACTCTTCCCAGTGTACCTGTAATGCCCAGCATCCTTCGTATTACATTATAATTCTTAATTTATGCATCTCTCCCACTTCAGACCAAGTGGAATCATGTCGGGTTCACCTCTGCATCCCTTTGGGCTAAATAAACGTGAAGTCAATGACATTAAAACCCTGTGTGAAGACAATATTATCAACTCAAATGTATCCGTAGTATCCACAACGTCAGAGGACATGCTTAGCTGTTCTCCCATGGGATAGATTTTTGCCTCCTTGATTTTGGGTCTGTGGTATTGGGCAAAAAGCAACAGGGGTCCACATGGCCATTTGTCTTTTTCCAAAGAAATATTTGGCCATTGGAAATACTGCTTCTGAGTTGCAAGATAACCAAAAAGCCTTGCATGGGTCCCTAAATCTAGTTTGGGAAGCTTGGGATTGGCCATGCTTAGCCCCTGGGATGTGTTTGTTGAGCTGCAAATGTACCCTTCCAGGGAAAGTTAAGTTTGACGATGACTTCTCAAGCAGAGTCAACAGACAGCTGTTTTAGAATCCCTGAGAGCCAAAAAAAAGAGTGCTGAAGGGAACAACGGCTTGCTTATGAACTAGGAGAGATATTCAATAGATAATACCCTTTTCATCAACCAAGTTTTAAAGAAATTGAGGATAAGACCAAAAAGCAAAGCATAAGGTGACCAAAATGTATTGTGGTTAATGCTGAAGTATAGAGAGAATGGCTCATAACTGGATTGAGGACTTTCCAGTCCTGAACCCAGAATGTGGTAGACTTAGCTATAAGGTCGCCGTGTGTTCCGGAAGACTCAGGCCTCACCCAGCAGGGCAGTCCTCTAATGACATGGAAGAGTGGTGCGAAAGAGAGGAAGGGGCAGAGGCCAGGACTCGCATGCAATTGGTGTGCCTCCTCACGGAATTATTGAGTGTGTCCGCTGTGTCATAGACCCATCACAGTTGTCTCTTCCGGTAGTTCGTGAGCTCCCTAAAGGCAGGGACTGTGTATATTCCTGGTCACTAAAATGAGTGTGAATCCATGCCAGGCACTCTATGCCAGTCTTTATTGGAAATATATCATTTTATCTTTAATGTAGGTACTATCACTTGCCCCGACTTTAGAGATACAGGCACTAAGGTTTGTGGAGGTGAATAACTTTCCCAGGATCACAGAAGTAGCACATGTCAGAGTGGGAAACTGAGCCCAGGAGGCCTGATGTCCCAGGCAGAGCTGCTAACTATTATTCTGTATGCCTCTTGATGGGTGATTCAAGGCCTTGTAGAGTGTTAGGGTATCATTTAATGATCCGATTATGAAAGTACTAAATGAGGTGATTGGGGGATTTTCTGTCTTGAATTCTCTACTCCTGGCCTTTCATAAATTCCTTTCTCCCTGGCTACGATCCAGCTGGCCTACACAACTGTCAGTATAATCTCTATCAGTATTTACACAAGGGGTCATGCCATCAAAGAAACCAGAGATATATCAGGATTGGTGCTTTCACTGGATGATGTTTGAGGATG
>NW_012117243.1:2382461-2386171 GCF_000951035.1 Colobus angolensis palliatus
TGTGGTTTCCTGCTTCTCCCAGGCCTCACTGTCATCTCATGTCTTCCATCTCCCGGAATGTCCTGAAACTGATTTCCTTTGCACTCATAAATAGCTAACTTCATGTATTGGTCTTAAATAAGATACCTGATATCATAGAAGACTTTCTTTGACACCTTCTTTTTCCGCCCACCCTCCCTTGGGTTAGATACTCTTTCCAGTGTACCTGTGATGCCCAGCATCCTTCATATTACATTATAATTCTTAATTTATGCATCTCTCCCACTTCAGACCAGGTGGAATCATGTCGGGTTCACCTCTGCATCCCTTCGGGCTAAATAAACGTGAAGTCAATGACATTAAAACCCTGTGTGAAGACAATATTATCAACTCAAATGTATCCATAGTATCCACAACGTCAGAGGACATGCTTAGCTGTTCTCCCATGGGATAGATTTTTGCCTCCTTGACTTTGGGTCTGTGGTATTGGGCAAAAAGCAACAGGGGTCCACATGGCCATTTGTCTTTTTCCAAAGAAATATTTGGCCATTGGAAATACTGCTTCTGAGTTGCAAGATAACCAAAAAGCCTTGCATGGGTCCCTAAATCTAGTTTGGGAAGCTTGGGATTGGCCATGCTTAGCCCCTGGGAGGTGTTTGTTGAGCTGCAAATGTACCCTTCCAGGGAAAGTTAAGTTTGACGATGACTTCTCAAGCAGAGTCACCAGACAGCTGTTTTAGAATCCCTGAGAGCAAAAAAAAAAAAAAAAAAAAAAAAAAGTGCTGAAGGGAACAACGGCTTACTTATGAACTAGGAGAGATATTCAATAGATAATACCCTTTTCATCAACCAAGTTTTAAAGAAATTGAGGATAAGACCAAAAAGCAAAGCATAAGGTGACCAAAATGTATTGTGGTTAATGCTGAAGTATAGAGAGAATGGCTCATAACTGGATTGAGGACTTTCCAGTCCTGAACCCAGAATGTGGTAGACTTAGCTATAAGGTCGCCGTGTGTTCCGGAAGACTCAGGCCTCACCCAGAAGGGCAGTCCTCTAATGACATGGAAGAGTGGTGCGAAAGAGAGGAAGGGGCAGAGGCCAGGACTCGCATGCAGTTGGTTGGTGTGCCTCCTCACGGAATTACTGAGTGTGTCCGCTGTGTCATAGACCCATCACAGTTGTCTCTTCCGGTACTTCGTGAGCAGCTCCCTAAAGGCAGGGACTGTGTATATTCCTGGTCACTAAAACGGGTGTGAATCCATGCCAGGCACTCTATGCCAGTCTTTATTGGAAATATATCGTTTTATCTTTAATGTAGGTACTATCACTTGCCCTGACTTTAGAGATACAGGCACTAAGGTTTGTGGAGGTGAATAACTTTCCCAGGATCACACAAGTAGCACATGTCAGAGTGGGAAACTGAGCCCAGGAGGCCTGATGTCCCAGGCAGAGCTGCTAACTGTTATTCTGTATGCCTCTTGATGGGTGATTCAAGGCCTTGTAGAGTGTTAGGGTATCATGTAATGATCCGATTATGAAAGTACTAAATGAGGTGATTGGGGGATTCTCTGTCTTGAGTTCTCTCCTCCTGGCCTTTCATAAATTCCTTTCTCCCTGGCTACGATCCAGCTGGCCTACACAACTGTCAGTATAATCTCTATCAGTATTTACACAAGGGGTCATGCCATCAAAGAAACCAGAGATATATCAGGATTGGTGCTTTCACTGGATGATGTTTGAGGATGGAAGAGCCTTCTGTTGACTGGATTTGAAATAGTTGCATAGAAAATATTTTTTTATTTTCCTTGAAGAGAAGTAAACAAGCCAGAGATTATTTCAAATTTATTTTGCTAATTGAAACAGTCAAAGCATGACAGTGACCTTCAAACCAGTGCCAGTACAAATCAAGTAAAACCTGGATAGTATATTCTGAGAGTGGTCTAAATGGGATGCCTTTTAGCAGGGGTTTGTTCAAATGCTTAAATTTTTAAAAAGAATGAGGTAAAGCTATGTTTATTGATATAAAAAGATTATCAATATATAACAGGCATGAGAGAATTGAGGTGTAGAAAGAAGTTTGTGTTTATGAATATCCCTTTGTGTGTGTGAGGTACCTTTGATAAAGAATACATAAATAATTACATATATGTTACTTTTTCAAGAAATAAGAAACTGTAAAAATGATTATGTTTGAATGGAGTGGGAAAAGATAATTTCCCTGTTAATTTTTCTGTTATATTCAATTTACTTTTTAAAATGTGGATAGAGATTATCTCTGCAGAATAAGATTATCTCTGCGGAGATAAGTCATCTTAGTTTTCTTCTTTTTACTTCTCTTTATTAAAAAATAAACATTAAAAAGCCCAAATGCTACATTTTAATTGAAAATAAATATTAGCTGTGTAAAGTTAAGATATGAGTAGTAACTTTGAGAAGAGTGATAAACCTCCTCTAGTCCCTTTAACACTGACTTCAAATCCACATGAAGTTATCCTGGGACTGTGGAGTGTATAATTTATGCTATTACAGATTTTTGTTAAATAAATGTTATGTTTGTGTTCTGGAAATATTTTTGTGTACATGCCTGTGCTTCTGGGTCTGGATTTGTGTGGTTGAAAGGAAACACTGGGCAAAGTGACGGGGAGAGTGGGGGCCGAGCAGACAGCGGGGGCTCTGTCACCTTGAGCCATTTCCTTCTTGGAGAGAAAGCTTGAGGGAGGCTCCACGGTAGAGCCAGGAGGCAGCCAATATGGAGCCCATGGCAGCACAGGCATGAAGTTATTCATTCATCAAACAGTTGTTGAGGGTCTACCTTGTGCCTTTGGGGAGTATCTGTAACATTCTGTGCCAAATTAGAGGCCTTCTGGTTGACCAGACCCTTGAAACACAAGTTCCAAGTTCGTTTTGATTGCTTCTCCAGGCCTCCATGTGAATTGCGTCCATCACATCAGCAGCTCACTGAGGCCACAGGAATAGGCCATTTTGTTGACAGAGGTAGACATGGAGATGGGGATGGACGTGGAGGAGGAGGGAGCAGGGCCAGGCGTGTGGTCTGTGCCCACTTGGGATTCTGCCTGGATTATGTTACAGATTTCAACTCTTTTCACCTGCAAGCTGTTCAGACTCCCAGATTTGCTCATGAGTCTGGTTTCATTCAGATGGGAAAAACACAAGAGGAAGAAGGGGGATGCGTACATTGTCTCTCCCATCTCTGCAGGACACACACGTGTGTTACGCTTCCCATTCTGCAACTCAGTGAGGAATACGCCTCATCCCCAGAGCCTTGAAATTGCAGGAAGCTGAAGAATGGGACCCATAGGAAGCAGAGCTGTCCTCTGTTTTCTGTGCAGCTTTAAGAACCCTTTGACTGACACTCTTGGAGTCTAAGAGCAAGGTCTGTCCCAGGGAGCAAAGTGGGAATTGAAATTGTACCTTTGTGGCTAGTTAGCTATGTAACCCAGAGGAACTTGACCAGGTGATCTTTAGTTTCTGAGCTATAGGGGGGATGGAGGAGCTGTCTTAGAATTGGAGAATAATAAAATGAGGACATTTTGGGATTTCATAAGATGATGGTCACTTTGGGAAGGTTCTCTTAACCTCTACTCCCCTCTGTATTTAAAAAAATAACTTTTTTTTTTGTTGTTTGCAATGAGAAAATGCATGGTGTCCTATAATCCAGGGGCTTGAGATCCAACTCTAACTGGGCAACTCTAATATGGAGAGAAACTGGT
>NW_012117243.1:2392491-2396417 GCF_000951035.1 Colobus angolensis palliatus
CCTTTGGGGAGTATCTGTAACATTCTGTGCCAAATTAGAGGCCTTCTGGTTGACCAGACCCTTAAAACACAAGTTCCAAGTTAGTTTTGATTGCTTCTCCAGGCCTCCATGTGAATTGCATCCATCACATCAGCAGCTCACTGAGGCCACAGGAATAGGCCATTTTGTTGACAGAGGTAGACATGGAGATGGGGATAGACGTGGAGGAGGAGGGAGCAGCGCCAGAAGACAGGCCTCTGATGAGTGAGGACTGTGAGGGCGTGTGGTCTGTGCCCACTTGGGATTCTGCCTGGATTATGTTACAGATTTCAACTCTTTTCACCTGCAAGCTGTTCAGACTCCCAGATTTGCTCATGAGTCTGGTTTCATTCAGATGGGAAAAACACAAGAGGAAGAAGGGGGATGCGTACATTGTCTCTCCCATCTCTGCAGGACACACACGTGTGTTACGCTTCCCATTCTGCAACTCAGTGAGGAATACGCCTCATCCCCAGAGCCTTGAAATTGCAGGAAGCTGAAGAATGGGACCCATAGGAAGCAGAGCTGTCCTCTGTTTTCTGTGCAGCTTTAAGAACCCTTTGACTGACACTCTTGGAGTCTAAGAGCAAGGTCTGTCCCAGGGAGCAAAGTGGGAATTGAAATTGTACCTTTGTGGCTAGTTAGCTATGTAACCCAGAGGAACTTGACCAGGTGATCTTTAGTTTCTGAGCTATAGGGGGGATGGAGGAGCTGTCTTAGAGTTGGCGAATAATAAAATGAGGACATTTTGGGATTTCATAAGATGATGGTCACTTTGGGAAGGTTCTCTTAACCTCTACTCCCTTCTGTATTTAAAAAAATAACTTTTTTTGTTGTTGTTTGCAATGAGAAAATGCATGGTGTCCTATAATCCAGGGGCTTGAGATCCAACTCTAACTGGGCAACTCTAATATGGAGAGAAACTGGTGCCTCCCTCACTTAGCTAGTTCTGAGAGCATCTCTCCTCCCCCACCAAGGGCTGGGCTGCTTCATCACTTATCAAATCATCTTAAACTCATAAATGTCTCTAGGCAATCGGCCTCTTCCCTCCTCTCCCCTTTATCTGCATGGAAACTTTCCAGCCTAACTCCCTACACATCTGTTCTGGGAGCTGCCTCCTAATTATATCCTAGGGGCCTGATATAAAAAGGGCCAAAGGGAACATTCCATGACTTCTCCCAGGGGCGTGTTGGGTCAGGGGTGGAGGCTTGCTCCTTGGTGAGACAGCCAGAGGCCATTGACTGGGAACCAAACCTAACAGCCGCAGAACCCATCTGAGGGCAATGTGCTTTGGCAGGAAGGACTATGGGGTATTCCCATCATGTTCAGACTCATCTGACTCATCTGTTGAACGCTTCTTCCGTAATATTGAAATAGAGTCCTCATTGCAACTCATCTCTACTAAAAAAATACAAAAATTAGCCGGGCATGGTGGCGGGTGCCTATAATCCCAGCTACTCCGGTCGCTAAGGTGGGAGAATCGCTTGAACCCAAGAGGCGGAGGTTGCAGTGAGCCAAGATTGCACCACTGCACTGCAGCCTGGGCGACACAGTGAGACTGTCTCAAAAATAATAAAGTGTGCAATGTCCATGTACTGGAACATGATTCGATAATAAAAAACGCTGACACAAGCTACAACATGCATGAACCTTGAAAACCTATGTTAAATGAAAGAAGCTAGTCACATAAGACCAAATATTGTATAGTCCCATTGATCTGAAATTTCCAAAATAGGCAAATCAATATAGACAAAAAGAAGATTGGTGAGTGTCTAGAGCTGGGGGAGCTGGAAGGAAATGAGGGTTGACTGCTAGTGGATATATGGTTTCTTCTGAGGATGATTGAAAACGCTCTAAAAATTATTTTGGTGGTTGTACAGCCCTGTGAATATACTAAAAATCATTGAATTGTACACTTTAAATTGTAAATATGGAAAGTGAATTCTATCACAAGAAAACTGTTATTAAAAAGCAAAGACTATTACGTGGTGATGTGTCCTTCCCACCAGACACTTTAAGAGGCACTTTTTGCCAGTTTGTCCCACTGTTGTTGATGCTAAGTTTTGGTCACTTGGATAACATGGTTTCCAGCAGATCTGGCCATTGCATTACACTGGTGATTAAGAGTCCTGGGATAGGTGGAGGAAAGTAAACCAAAGTAATTGTGGTTTTTCTCATTACTTTGTCACCAACCTGTACAAGAATCTTGGTCTTACAATTAATAAGTAATATGAAGGGTGACATTCACCACTCTGTGGACATCCTGTTCTCCACCCATTAGCATCCACTGGTAATCCTTGCCAGTAAGATCTATTAAATAAATGGGTACAATGTAATAGTTTTTAAAATGATCGGATTTTTAACATTTATCTAGTAATTTTCTGGAGAGAACGTGTTCCTTCTCCCTCTTTTTAAAAAACTCACTGGGTCTCAAAAAATTAAATATAGAATTACCACTTCTGGGTGTAAACCCAAAATAATTTGGAAGCAGGGTCTCAAAGAGCTTTTTGCATACCCATGTTCATAGCAGCATTATTCACAATAGCCAAGTGGTGTAAACAACCCACATGTCTGTCAGTGGATGAATGGGTAAACAAAATGTGGTATATACTTGCAATGGAATATGATTCGGCCTCAAAAAGAAATGAAATTCTGACACATGCCACAGCACGAGTGAACCTTGAAAATATGCTCAGTGATGTAAGCCAGACAGAAAAAGACAAATATTATATGATTCCCCTTGCATGAGGTACATAAAGTAGTTAAGTTCATAGAGACAGAAAGTAGAATTGTGGTTGCCAGGGGCTGAGCGTGAGGAGGGGCCAATGGGGAGTTCTTGCCAAATGAGTACAGAGTTTCAGTTTGCAATGATGAAAAAGTTCTGGAGAGGGATGGTGTTAAGCTTTATGTTAGGTATATTTTACCACAAAAAAATACCCTCACTAAGTTCTCAATTCTTCCTTTTCATTTTAATATGTTACCAGAAATTATACTCCTTGATGCTGGAAATTGGCCAATAGGAGCCCCTTCAAGCTATGTCTGTATCCTTCCTTATCCTCCCAGTATATTCTTGTTTTCTGGTGCAAGATGTTTAAGGTTGACTTTTATTTCCCCTGACCCAGTCTTGGACACAGCCATTTCTCCAAGGAGGCCTGGTTCCTTCTACAGGGGAACTGTAGTCAGAAACAAGATCCGGTTGCTTGGGGAGCTCATTGCCACGTATTTGGTGATTATATGCGTCTCACCCTTTCAGTGAACAGAGCTAGGGAAACATAAACATACACTCACACACACATATACACACGTGCTGCGGTAGTGACTAGCCCCATGTGGTTGTTCAGAAATAAGATTTCCAGTAAGACATGTACACAAACATGCATGCATACAAATGCATGCGGACATTTTCATCAGTCATCTCCAGTTTTAATCCAACACCACCTTTCTCCACCCCACCTCATCACAGTCCGTATTTCTCTCTCTCCTTCCATCGTGACAGCTCTGGTTCTCAAGCATCTCAACATATTTACTCATTTGTTCTGCCCTTCACTAAATAACTCGTGTGATGTATCACACCAATGCCACAAATCATTTTTTAAAATGAAAGGAACAAAATTTACATCTTCTGATGCTTAGTAGGTCTAAATGCATTTTCTAGATGTATTTTCTTACTTAGTGGGTAGAAAGGGTGGGATTGAAGCAATGGTAGAAGTAGTGACTACAGTAGAGAATTAAAACAAGAAATACAAAGGGGAGGATAGAGAATGAGAGAGAGCAGGGAAGCAGGCAGAGTAGTAGAGAGTTTCTTCAACATTGAAAACTTTCACATGACCAAACCCATTAAAAAGAGTGAGCTGAGGCCAGCGCAGTGGCTCACGCCTGTCATCCCAGGCCACTCTGGGAGGCCGAGG
>NW_012117243.1:2396467-2398345 GCF_000951035.1 Colobus angolensis palliatus
AAGACATGTACACAAACATGCATGCATACAAATGCATGCGGACATTTTCATCAGTCATCTCCAGTTTTAATCCAACACCACCTTTCTCCACCCCACCTCATCACAGT
The DNA here is from genome assembly GCF_000951035.1 of Colobus angolensis palliatus. Lineage (NCBI taxonomy): Eukaryota > Metazoa > Chordata > Mammalia > Primates > Cercopithecidae > Colobus > Colobus angolensis. The sequence goes on from NW_012117243.1 coordinate 2,396,575, forward strand.
CCGTATTTCTCTCTCTCCTTCCATCGTGACAGCTCTGGTTCTCAAGCATCTCAACATATTTACTCATTTGTTCTGCCCTTCACTAAATAACTCGTGTGATGTATCACACCAATGCCACAAATCATTTTTTAAAATGAAAGGAACAAAATTTACATCTTCTGATGCTTAGTAGGTCTAAATGCATTTTCTAGATGTATTTTCTTACTTAGTGGGTAGAAAGGGTGGGATTGAAGCAATGGTAGAAGTAGTGACTACAGTAGAGAATTAAAACAAGAAATACAAAGGGGAGGATAGAGAATGAGAGAGAGCAGGGAAGCAGGCAGAGTAGTAGAGAGTTTCTTCAACATTGAAAACTTTCACATGACCAAACCCATTAAAAAGAGTGAGCTGAGGCCAGCGCAGTGGCTCACGCCTGTCATCCCAGGCCACTCTGGGAGGCCGAGGCGGGTGGATCACCTGAGGTCAGGAGTTTGAGACCAGCCTGACCAATATGATAACACTTTCTCTACTGAAAACATAAAAATTTAGCTGGGCGAGGTGGTGGGCGTGGTGGTGAGCGCCTGTAATCCCAGCTACTCCGGAGGCTGAGGCAAGAGAATCGCTTAGGAGGTGGAGATTGTGGTGAGCCAAGATTGCACCACTGCTCTCCACTGGACTCTTTCACTTGGGTAACAGAGCAAGACTACATCTCGAAAAAAAGAGTGAGCTGAACAAGAGGTAGAAATGAGGAAAAGAGGAGCCACTAAAAACAAACATCTGTTTTTCTGATTGTTGGAGTAATGCTTTGTGTGTTTACTTGAGAAATAGCACACGAGGTTAGACTCAGTGAAAATAGAGGGAAAGACAGCTGGTTTTTTTTTCTGTTTTTTATGAATTCCAATAAGATTTGTGCCGCTCGGGGGGGATTCAGTTGCTGTTCTTGGCTTTGACGGTGACATTTTCTCAGCCATGGCACTGGATCCAGCATCCATGCTCTACATGTTTGTTCTTAAAAATGAGGATTGATTGATTGAGTTTTAAAAGGGTTTCCTGCCTTTGGAAGGGAACCAACTATCTTTCAAGTTGGGGAAATAACTTCCTTTTGAGACCTGACCTCTTGCTCACCCCAATGAGCCATTTGAACTTTTATGTAGGAATTGGATAAGCATATTGAAGCAAGAGATTCTTTCTCTTCATTACTTAACTCCCAAACAAGCTGAGTTTTTTCCTGCTCTGAAGTGTTCTGATTTCTAGGAGAGATGGTGAGATGGAGGCAAAGGCATGTTGAAATGAGTGTCCTAAAACCTAGGCTGTAGTTATGGCCTGAAGACTTACTAGCTGTGTGACTATAGGTATCTTGTGGATCTGAACTTACTTGCAACTGGGAAATGTGGATAAAATCTACTATGTTCTTTTTTCATTTAGAATTTTTTTTTTTTCCATTTAGAATTTTTATCCTATACACTTCCAAATAAAATTTCTGGTGACTTGTAAGAAACAAGATATCTCAAACCACTCTGATAATGTGAGGATAAATGATTAAGAGTCCTGGGATAGGTGGAGGAAAGTAATGGTACCAGAAACCCAAACGAAAAGTGGTTGCTGCAAATGAACACTAATTTGTTTTCTAACTCTTTGCTGTCTAGTATGGTAGTGACTAGCCCCATATGGCTGTTCAGTCTTTGAAATGTGGATAGTTTGAATCAAGATGTGCTGTGAGTGTGAAATATACACTGGATTTCAAAGACTTAGTATAAATAACATAAAATATCTCATGAATAATTTTTTTTTT
>NW_012117243.1:2403135-2405020 GCF_000951035.1 Colobus angolensis palliatus
CTACATTCTCCCAGGCAAGGGGGAGTACAAATGATTAGGGACTTTTAACTTTGGAAGATGCAGTGAATTACAATTTAAAGTCAACTAGAGGCCAGATGCGGTGGCTCACATGCGTGTAATCCCAGCACTTTGGGAGGCTGAGGCAGGCGGATCATGAGATCAGGATTTTGAGACCATCCTGCCCAACATGATGAAACCCTGTCTCTACTACAAATACAAAAATTAGCCAGGTGTGGTGGCATGCACCTGTAGTCCCAGCTACTCAGGAGGCTGAGGCAGGAGAATCACTTGAACCCAGGAAGCAGAGGTTGCAGTGAACTGAGATCATGCCACTGCACTCCAGCCTGGGCAACAGAGCAAGACTCTGTCTCCAAAAAAAAAAAAAAAAAAAAGTCGACCAGCAGACTTCTAGAACCATAGCTCAACAGAGTCCATGGCTTCCCCAACAGAGGATGCAGCCAGTTGGAATGAATGGAGACTTGTTTCTCTCTATCTGTATCTCTTTTTTTTTTTCTTTCTTTTTTTAAGAAAGGGAGATCATATTTTTTCAGGCCGTTTCTTTTGGTGAGGAACACGCTGAAAACTGGGTTATGTTAATGAGTCTTCTGAGGAGCTTTTTCCTCTTCAAACATTTCTGGCTTTTGGCCTTCAGAAGAGTGTCCTGGGTGGTGTTACGAGGTTGCCCTGCAGGCTAAATCTCTGTAGACGGCAGATTCCCTGTGAGAGCAGGTCTTGTGAAATGAGAAACTGGTTTGTATAGTCACAAGCAAGAGATCAAATATTTAAGGCTTAGAAAAAAAGATCGTGTTTATAAGGACCCTTGAAAAGAATTTCTGTTGAAAGTTGGTGAAAAAGATTTGTTTCCATTACTCATAGGTTAAGTTGGCTATGATGGGAGTTATTTAAATTCTCACTTCTCAGATGGAAACTTAACAAAAGTAGGTGATAAAGCCTGTTGGAATAGGTAATTTGGGGACATCTTAAGTTGAGAGGTGATAGGGTCTCACTGGAGGCCACTTTGCTTCCCTGTTTTTAAACACATTCCATCTGTTGCCTTATTCATTAGAATCCTGAAATTTGGGGTCAGGCATGGTGGCTCACGCCTATAATCCTAGCACTTTGGGAGGCCAAGGCGGGTGGATTACTTGAGGTCAGGGGTTCAAAACCAGCCTGGCTAACATGGTAAAACCCCGTCTCTACTGCAAATACGTAGTGAAACTCCATCTCTAATAAAAATACAAAAAAATCAGCTGGGCGTGGTGGCGGGCACCTATAATCCCAGCTATTCAGGAGGATGAGGCTTGAACTCAAGAGGCTGAGGCTGCAGTGAGCCAAGATTGCACCACTGCACTCCAGCCTGGGCCACAGAGCAAGAGCAAGACTCGTCTCAAAAAAAAAAAAAAATCCTGAAATTGGATGTAAATTTCTTGGTGTACAGTCAGGTATTAGTTGTATTTCCATAGAGCATTTGAGCATTCTTAGAATCAGTACAAGCCCAGGACTCACATTCATACAAAGGAATGGGAAGTTTGGAGAGGGAGAGAAATGAACATCACATAGTTTTTGAAGTCATTTTTCATTTAGCAAGTTCCTCCATACTTCTATGGGAAGCTCAGTTGAAGTTTTTGAAATCACTGGCATTTGCACATCATTGGTTCATTATGAAAGCATATATTGGGTACCTCCCATCTAGGATCTTTACCTTTTACATCCTTATCTCTCCTTAAAACGCCTTGAGGATCAACCCATAAAGACTGATATTCATTACCGCTGCCCCGCAGTGGGCACAGTTGATCATCCATGAGGACTGGTGTTGAGAACAGGTCATGTTCTATTTGAGAATTAAAAAGATATGGGAACCCCTGTTTCTGGAAACATAGACATA
>NW_012117243.1:2409650-2411563 GCF_000951035.1 Colobus angolensis palliatus
GAAATTACCCAATCTGAACAACAAAAAAAATCAACTGTAAGATTATGTTAAAAGGATGAAAAGACAAGCTACAAACTGGGAGAAAATATTTCCAACAAAGAACTAGATTTAGAATATTTTAAAAATTTCAAAAAAAAATCAACTCTGAAAAAAATGATCCACAAATGATTCGATTAGAAAATGGCCAAAAGACATGAAGCAACATTTTGGTAAAGAAGAGATACAGATGGCAAATCCATGAAACGATGCTCAGTATCATTAGCCATCAGGGAAATGCAAATTAAAATCACAATGAGGTATTATTTATACCTATCAGAATGGTTAAAATAGAAAATAATGACAGCACCAAATGCTGGGGGAAATGTGGAGGAACTAAGCCATTCATGTTGCTGGCAGGAATGTAAAATGGTACAGTGACTCTGGAAGACAGTTGGCAGCTTCTTACATTAAGAGTGCAACTGGGCACGTGGTGGCTCACACCTGTAATCCCAGCGCTTAGGGAGGCTGAGGCAGGTGGATCACTTGAGATCAGGAGTTCGAAACCAGCCTTGCCAACATGGTGAAGCCCCATCTCTACTAAAAGTACAAGAATTAGCCAGGTGTGGTGGCAGGCACCTGTAGTCCCAGCTACTTGGGAGGCTGAGGCAGGAGAATGGCATGAACCCGGGAGGCGGAGCTTGCAGTGAGCCAAGATCTTGCCATTGCACTCCAGCCTGGGCGACAGAGCGAGACTCCGTCTCAAAAAAACAAACAAAAACAAATGAAAAAAAACAGTGCGACTGCCATCCAACCCAGCTACTCCTGAACATTTGTCCCAGAGAAGTGAAAACTATATTCACACAAAATCCTGTACACAGATGTTTATAACCACTTTATTTGTAATAGCCAAAAACTGGGAACACCTTGAATATCTTTCTCACAGGTGAGTGGTTAACAGTGGTACCCCCATGCCTTTGTTACCACTCAGCAATAAATGGGAATAAACTATTGACACATGCAACAACCTGGATGAATCTTCACAGACTTATGCTGAGTGAATAAAGCCAGTCCCACAAGGTTACATACTATATGATTTCAATTGTATATATTAGGAACAGCAAAATTACAGAAATGGAGAGTAGATTAGTGGTTGTCAGGGGTTAAGGACTCAGTGGGGCTGGGGCTGGGAGGGAAGTGGTTATGGCTATGGAGCAATACGAAGGATTCTGTGAAGGCAGACACGTTCTGTATCTTGACTGTACTCGTGTCAGTATCTTGGTTGTGATGTTGTAATATAGCTTGGTAATACGTTACCATTGGAGGAAACTGGGTAGATGTTATACAGGATCTCTCTGTACTATTTTTTACAACCTCATGTGAATCTATAATTATATCAGTTAAAATTTAAAAATAGTTAGATATTCTTTGCCTAGGTAAGTTCACTCCCAAAATTTCACCCTATTGGCTGGGTGTCGTGGCTCACGCCTGTGATCCCAGCACTCTGGGAGGCCGAGGCAGGTGGATCACTTGAGGTCAGAAGTTCAAGACCAGCCTGTTCCCCATGGTGAAACCCCGTCTCTACTAAAAATAAAAAGATTAGACAGGAGTGGTGGTGCATGCTTGTAATCCCTGCTAACTTGGGAAGCTGAGGCATGAGAATCGCTTGAACCCAGGAGGTGGAGGTTGCAGTGAGCTGAGATCGTGCCATTGCACTCCAGCCTGAGTGACAAGAGTGAAACTCCATTTCAAAAAAGAAAAGAAAAGAAATTATCAGAGATTTGCACCAAGATCCCAAATCCTGAATATTTAACAGGAGAAGGCTAAATTATGACACCCCCATGTGTTTAAATGCTATATAGTCCTCAGAAAGAATCATACTCTAGGGTGTTCATTTTACTGTTTTTATCCTTATTTATTTATTTATTGAGACAGAG
>NW_012117243.1:2411915-2413592 GCF_000951035.1 Colobus angolensis palliatus
TATTTCTTGATCATTCTGCTGGTATTTTCCAGAATTCTACAGTGAACTTTCATAATCATGAAAAATGAAATGAGTTTTGAGATCAAGAAGAATTACAAATGTTACTTAAAAGAGCAGGGGTTTGAAGGGGGTGCTTAAAGGTGAAGGCTAAAGGGTTATGAGGAACCACCTGGCTAAATTACTTAGCCTTTCCTTAATAACAGCGTACGTTTCTAATGTTTGTGGAATTCTCCACGTAGTAGCATTTTGCCTATTGTTCTTGCAAATCCGGAACATGCTTGACATTTGCTTCCCGCCCCACATATCAGGCCAAGTGTCAGAAAATTCCACCCATGTAATTCCCTCACAGCTGTTACCATTTCTTAACTAGTGTGTGGATTTAGCTGGGTACTTTTATGCCCAGGAACCTTTATAGAATGGAAAGGTGAAGGAATACAGGGGCAGACACCCACTGCCCAGGGTGTAGGTTTTTTCATCGCATTACCCAAACACCTGTACCCTGCAAAGCCAGGAGGGCTGGAGACGCCCATCAGTGGCTCCGAAACTGGTCATCACGCAGTGGGCAAAGCCAAACTCATGGCATCCTCAGGGGGAGGGGAGCTCTGGGGGCTGGACGACCAAAATCAAGACTGACTGATTGGATGGCATTCCCCCAAGAGCCATGAACTACTAATGAAAATCATTATTTTAAAGATGTCTAAGTGCGTCCTGTGCCCACTGTGTGCCAGGCATCATGTTGAGCACTGGAATACACATTAAATCACACAATCCCTACTATAACCCTAGGAGATGGCTCTTAGGAGCCATCCATCCAGTCATTTTGAGTAGCTCCTATGGGCTTGGCCCTGTTAAAAGCATGTTGTTAAATTAGTGAATAAAACAGACCCCAAACCTTGCCCTGGTGCAGCTTATTTTCTTTCTTTCTTTCTTTTTTTTTTTTTTTTTGAGACTGAGTTTCGCTCTTGTTGCCTAGACTGGAGTGCAATGGCGCGATCTCGGCTCACCACAACCTCTGCCTCCTGGGTTCAAGCGATTCTCCTGCCTCAACCTCCCAAGTAGCTGGGATTACAGGCATGTGCCACCACGCCCGGCTAATTTTGTATTTTTAGTAGAGACAGAGTTTCTCCATGTTGGTCAGACTGGTCTCGAACTCCCGACCTCAAGTGGTCCACTCGCCTTGGCCTCCCAAAGTGCTGGGATTACAGGTGTGAGCCGCTGCGCCCAGTGCAGCTCGTTTTCATTTGGGTTAATTTACAGATGAGAAACTAAGAAACAGGTCAGTTAATTTGCAGTGACAAGCAAATGGCAGTGCCTGGATTTGACCCTAGATAGTTCAGTTTTAGAGGCTGAGGACTCGGTCACTATTATAGTAGCATTTCCAGAGGCAGCAATACAAGCATTAATGCTAAGATGGGGTGGTACTGGCTACTAATGTCATTTATGCTAATTTGTGTTGCCAAATGAGAATTACACTGGTAGTTGTTTGTATGTTTTGTAGGTCATGAAGTACATATGTATATAGATATGTTAGCTCATAAATATATTTATGTTTCATCAGCTTAATTCATTCAGTAGTTATTGAACACCTATTACATGTCAGGAACATGGTCTCTATGCTCAGGAAGTTCAGAGGTAAGTGGAGAAGGCGTCAGTCAGTAATTATTACATAGTTGTGAA
>NW_012117243.1:2414865-2416419 GCF_000951035.1 Colobus angolensis palliatus
GAAAAGGTACATTGTTAATCTAAGGTTGAGTTCAAATGTCACTTCCTCCATGCAGACATCTCTGATTCCCCTTGTTGGCTGAAAGAATGTACCTAGGAATTCCTGCCATACAGATTAGTGCTGCTTTTTTGGCAGATCCAGATCACAGCTCTCCTGTTTCATTGTCTCGTTTAACTCTGTGCACCCAGCGACCCACAGCCCTGGACCTTGCAGTCAGACAGGAGAGCCCTGCCACTGCCCTCAGAGCCACTTCTATATCTGGGCTACAGAAGGTACTTGTGCCATCTGAGGGGTTTATGCTGTCCTTAAAACTTTGTGGATCTTGAATCTGAATGAACAGGGCATTCTAGGGCAAAGCTCTTCTTGAAGGGACTTAGTAACAAGGAGTTAAAGAATTCCTATTTTATGTCCTGTGAAAACTTGGCTTTTGTACTTGAGGCTTTAGATGAATCAATCAAGGTGGAAGTAACCTGGGTAGTGTTAATACTTCCCCAACATGGGCAGGTTACATAAAAATTTCCTAAAAGACAATTGTTTCAGAAACAGTACTTTTCCACTATCATGATTTGAAATGTCATTATTTGCCAAAGGAAGGAAAAACAGTAAATTCCTTCCCTATTTACTCATCTTCAGAGGATACAGTAAAAGTTTCCAAGGACAATGTAGATAGACTACCTCCCCCGGTGCATTTCCCAGTGTGGAACAAATGTCACGGACATCACTCCTGCTTGCCTTGGGATCCATTCCTTGCAAGCAAGTCTAGGGTCTCCCTGGGATCGTACACACTCCCTATTCCTCTCATGAAACATTATCCTCTCTGGGAAGAAAGCCGACCAATTAAGGAACATGATTTTACTTGTTTAATAGAGCAAGTAGCCTTTCTTTAGGGTTTGGCTAGGTTAGCTCAGAACAACTTGTTTTTAAAGAAACAGAGCATTAAAAAAAACAGTGGAAGCCTTTAGTATATACTCTTTCCTTCTCATTTGCTTCCTTCTTTAAACTATGTGTGTAGTGAATTTCTCTGGGTTCCTGAAGGCATGGAGCATTCTGGTTTCTTATTATAAAATATTTTAAGCATACAGTAAACTGTAGAGAATGTAATCAATACCTTTGTACCTATCACTCAATTTTGTCAAAACCATTTATCTGCATTTGCTAGTCAAGATCATATCAGTTGCTGTAACAAAAAGTCCATACATCTCAGTGCCTCAACACAAGAGAAGTTCATTTCGTATTCATAGAATGTCGATGTAGCTGGTCCAGCAGCTTTCCACCAGTCACTCAGGGATCCAGGCAACATTCCTATTGTGTGTCTGCCCATCTTCAACATGTTACGTCCAACTTACCATGACTGAGAGGGCTAAGTAGCCAAGAAGAAATTCCCATCACCAACTCTATACTAAGGTACGTGAGAAAAATTCATCCTTAGTGAGTTAGCTACTAATTAGCTACATTTCAGGGTATTTTGGAGAAAGAGGTTTTCCCCCCAACTCCTCTAAGGCAGCCCCTTCGCTGCGTATCAGCCTGGCATCTTACAGAGTTCTTCCTTTGGTC
>NW_012117243.1:2417367-2419070 GCF_000951035.1 Colobus angolensis palliatus
CTAATTTTTGTATTTTTAGCTGAGACAGAGTTTCATTATATTGGCCAGGCTGGTTCCAACTCCTGACCTCAAGTGATCCACCTGCCTTGGCCTCCTGAAGTGCTGGGATTACAGGCATGAGCCACTGTGCCTGGCCCCAAATATTTTTGATAATATATTTTTCCTGTAAAGAAGGATTGGTAGAGGGTTCTGGGAAATGCATTTTAAGATGCTATATGTTGCGTTAGGGTTTTCTATTTCTTCATATTTCATTCTTGGTAGGTTGGATGTGTCCAGGAATGTATCCTTTCTTTCTAGGTTTTCCAATTTGTTGGAGTGTAGCTGTTTGTAATAGTCTCTAATGATTCTTTGTATTTCTGGGATGTCAGTTGTTATGTCTCCTTTTTTGTTTCAGATTTTATTTATTTGGATCTTCTCTCTCTTTTTTATTTTTTCTTAATCTAGCTAAAGGTTTGCCGATTTTATGTTTTCAAACAAATTAACTTTTCATTATGTTGACCTATATTTTTTAGTGTCAATTTCATTTCTTTATATTCTGATCTTCATTCTTTCTACTAATTTGGGTTTGGCTTTGCTGCTGCTTTGAGGTGCATCACTAGGTTGTTTACGCAAAGTCTTTCTAGTTTTTATATATAGGCATTTATTGCTATAAATGTGCTTCTTAGTACTGCTTTTGCTGTATCACATAGATTTTGGTATGTTGTATTTCCATTTTCATTTGTTTTAAGAAATTTTTAAATTTCCTTCTTAATTTCCTCATTGACCCATTGGTCATTCAGGAACATATTGTTTAATATCCAAATATTTGTGGATTTAATATCCAAATATTAGTGGGTAATAGAAAAATCTATTATCAAAAATATTTTCCAGTGTAGAAACCCGGAGGTTCTTCCCGTTATCAATTCCTTGTTTTATTCCATGATGGTCAGAAAAGATGCTTTATGTGATTTTTACTCTTTTAATTTGTTGAGAGTTGTTTTATAGCCTAAGACATGGTTTATTCTGGAAAATGTTCCATGTGCTGATGAAAAGAATGTGTATTCTACAGCAGTTGGGTGAAATGTTCTGTAAATGTCAGTTAGGCCTATTTGGTCTAATGTGTAGTTTAGCTCCAATGTTTCTTTGTTGATTTTCTGTCTGGATCATCTGTCCATTACTGAGAGTGGGATGTTGAAGTCCCCTACTATTATTGTATTGCAATCTGTCTCTCCCTTTAGATGGATTAATGTTTGCTTTAAATGCTTGAGAGTTCCAATGTTGGGTGGGTAGATATTTATATAACTGTTATATCCTCTTGCCAAATTGACCCTTTTATCATTATATAATGAATTATTTGTCTCTTTTTACAGTCTTTGATTTGTAGTCTATTTTATCTGATACAAGCATAGCTACTCCTGCTCTTTTTCAGTTTTGATTTGCATAGAATATCTTTTCCCACTCCTTTACTTTCCATCTATGTGTGTCTTTATAAGTAAAGAAGGTTTTTGTAGGCAGCATATAGTTGAGTCTTGTTTCTTTATCCATTAAGCCACTCTATGCCTTTTAATTGGAGAACTTAGTCAATTTACACCACAACTACAGTATTATTCTGCATTTGTCCATGTACTTAATTTTATCAGTGGATTTTATACCTTCAAATGTTTCCTTTTTGCATGTTAGCATTTTTAAATTTCTGACTGAAGAACTTCTTTAGCATTTCTTTT
>NW_012117243.1:2420885-2421453 GCF_000951035.1 Colobus angolensis palliatus
TTTAGATGATGGTCCTGTTATCAAATGTGATGTCAACTGGGTTTTTCAGCTGGGTATAAACTGGCTCCAGTGCCCAGCATGGTATGTTTAGCACACTGATGTTCCTGATAACAACTCTCTGAGACAGTGAGATCTGAGCGAGATGGTGAGACCTGGAAGTGTGGCTTCAGTGGTGGGCACTTCTAACTCCTCCAAATCTGTAATTCATAAATGGTTAATATTGTTACTGCTGTTTACCCACAATTTTTAATGAACCAAAACATCCTAGTTTTCAGCTGTGAATGTGGTGGGTGTATGTGTGTGTTACATATGACTTGTGTTGGGTGAGGACTCAGTAGTGCCTGTGTTTTTAGTATAACTAAAACAGCAACAGGGTTCTCCTGTTCACATTTTTATATTTCTTGGATTTAGCTTTATCATTTGTAAAGTGTTTTACATAGTGGCTTATTTGGCAATTACAAAAATACTATAAAGTAACATTCCTATTTTACAGATAAGGAAGAGGAGATGATGAAATGTCAATTGACTAGTTAAAGCTGCCTTAGCGGCTTACTTTTTTCTTTTTAAT
>NW_012117243.1:2423868-2424162 GCF_000951035.1 Colobus angolensis palliatus
TGCAAATTGTGATAGGACATAGCCGGGAAGATGAGAAACTGTAGCCATCATCTAGGGATAATATATTCCATCGCTGTTGCTCCTTGCAGCCTGCGAGTCCTCTTCGCCGCCCTCTCCATTAAACCCATTAACACGCAGGATCCTCATCTGCTTCACAATGGTGCTTTTACCAGATTCTCCAGCACCCAGCAGCAGCAGGCGGTGCGTGGCCCGGTAGACCTGCTTGTCCTTCTGCAGCTGCTTCTCGATCTTTTTGTTGGCCTCACGCTGCGCCTTCTCCTCGTTGCGCTGGTC
>NW_012117243.1:2426704-2428343 GCF_000951035.1 Colobus angolensis palliatus
CATGCAGTCTTTCCCTGAGCCAACCCCACTGCCTTCAGGAACACCACCACCTTTCTAAATGGTGGACCTTTAGCCCAGGAGGAGCCTTGAAATGTCCCCAGGTATGAACCCACTGACTTCTTTTGGGTTTCTCCCCAAGAGATACAAGGTTTCAGCTTTCTCTCCTGTTAAGTGCTATGCACTCACTTATCCGCATCTCTTTTCCATTTTCTCAAATTTTCTTGTTACTCCCCCGCAATATTTCCAATGCATTTTGTCCTTTTCAGTTTATAGGACCTGCCTTTAAACAAACAAACTACTATCCTATCATTTTATTAAGACTTCAGGAGAGAGCATATGTGTGGAAGTCACCAGGTTTAAGAGGCAGTCTGGCCCTTATTCTTTTCACATTGCCTCTTTGGCACAAATAATCTTCAATTATGCAGCAAATGTTTCTAGATGTGGACCCTCCACACTCTTGTGTGGGAGCTTTACGATTCTCTGTGTGAACTGGTATTCTGATTCTGATTCTGTTCATTCAAAAGACAGCCATGAGCCAGCTGCTCTGCTGTGCTCTGTGGGCTCCCCAGAGATGAAGAAGATGTTATTTCCTGCTCTCAGGGCAGCTCCCCTTCATTACCTAAGGGTGACGATGCCGGTTTTCAGTACTCTGATATTCTGTGCTATTTTAACGTACCAAGAGAGGCAATCTTGTTGATGTGATTTTGTCATTTCAGTATTTTAGAAAATCTAAAATGTGAATCATTTTCCCAGGAAGTTGGGTGCTACTTTAAGGAACACATTCTTTCATTTCTAGAGCATTCTGACCACATCCCTCCCCTTTTTAAACCCATCTAAGCTAAGTTGTTGTTGTTGTTAGAATTCCAGTTTCCCAAATTACTTATAATGCAGAGCATCTCTTTTTGCATTTCTTAGTCATATGTATTTCTGCCAAGCCAATTTAGTCATCAGAAGTCCAAGCTCAAGGGCACACTTAGGCCTGCTCCTGCTGTGTCCTACCTACTGAGGTGACGATTTTAAGGGGTTAAGGGGATATCCCACCATGCCTGCATCCCTCTATCTCTGGGTACCCCAGAACCCCAACACCCCTAACCCACAGCACCGAGCAGCTTCTAGAGCCCATAGGTCTCCTTTCCAGACGTGTCTGGTGAGCAAGGGCAGCATGTGCACTCCTAGGCCCATGGGGTTTGTGCAGAGACCCGAGAATGCATGTTCTGTCCCCTGAAATTTTGTGCCCCAGATGATTGCTTATCTCAACCTGATCCTTTCTCTCGGAGGATGCTCTAGGAAGAACGAAGAGGAGTGGTGAGATTTAGAGGAGAGGGGAGCAAGGAGGGAAAGAAGGGTCCATGCTCAGTTCTCAGACCCTCCTCTGGAGCCAGACCACTTGCTGCCTTCACAGCCGGATTCCCCCAGCTCTCTCTACTGTTTTACTGAAGGGCCAAGAGCTCTTCTCCTAGGGCCTGAGCCCCCATCCCCAGGATACATTTTAGGTAATGTACAATAAATACTCAAGGACAGGTGTTGTCATTTTGCTTTAACGTCACAAGCACTATCATCCAACTAAGCCTTTTCAAGTTCTGATCCTAGTGACCAAGTTTTCTTAACCATCGCAACTATTTCTGCTTGTCATTATACA
>NW_012117243.1:2428393-2429961 GCF_000951035.1 Colobus angolensis palliatus
GAAATGATTAAGCTTAGTGAGGAAGGCATGTTAAAAGCTGAGACAGCCCAAAAGCTAGACCTCTTGCACCAAATAGCCAAGTTGTAAATGCAAAAGAAGACTTCTTAAAAGAAGTTGGCAGTGCTGCTCTAGTGAATACACAAATGATAAGAAAGTGAAATAGACTTATTTCTGATATGGAGAAAGTTTTAGTGGTCTGGATGGAAGATCAAACAGCTATAACATTGCCTTGGCCAAAATCAAATCCAGAGCAAGGCCCTAACTCTCTTTGATTCTATGAAAACAGAGAGGTAAGGAAGCTGCACAATAAAATTTGGAAGTGAGAAGAGGTTGGTTCATGAGGTTTACAGAAAGAGGCCATCTCTGTAACATAACAGTGCAAGGTGAAACAGCAGGTGCTGATGGAGAAGCTGCAGCAAGTTATCCAGAAGATCTAGCTAAGATAATTGATGAAAGTGGCTACACTAAACCACAGATTTTCAATATAGATGAAACAGCCTTCTATTGGAAGATGACATGTAGGACTTTCATAGCAAGTAAGGAGAAGTCAATGCCTGGGTTCAGGGCTTCAAAGGACAGGCTGACTCTCTTGTTAGGGGCTAATGCAGCTGGAGACATTAAGTTGGAACTAATGCTAATTTACCATTCCAAAACCCTAGGGCCCTTAAGAATTGTGCAAAATCTACTCTAGCTGTGCACTATAAATGGAACAACAAAGCCTGGATGACAGCCCATCAGTAGACAGAATGATTTACTGAATATTTTAAGCCCGCTGTTGAGACCTACTGCTCAAGAAAAAAGATTCCTTTCAAAATATTACTGCTCATTGACAATGCACCTGGTCACCTAAGAGCTCTGATGTACAAGGAGATTAATGTGGTTTCTTTTTAATGGATGCTAACACAGCATTGTTCTGAAGCCCATGGATCAAGGAGTAATTTTGACTTCCAAGTCTTATTATTTACGAAATGCATTTTATAAGGCTATAGCTGTCATAGAAGTAAATTGAAAGCCTTCTGGGAAGGATTCACCCTTCTAGGTGCCATGAAGAACATTTGTAATTCATGAGAGGAAGTCAAATTATTATTATTATTTTTTTTTTTTTTGCTGAAACATGCAGAGAATTTTTATTTCTCACGAATGTTAATACTTATATTGACTTGCAGAACAGAGTCAGAGAGATGTGCAGGCCAAGGTATTAGTAGGGTTCAAGGGTTTAGCACGACATCTAGTACACAGTAGGTTGCTCACTAAGGACTTGTCATATCTTGCTCAAATGCCAACTTTTGGTACAGTAGATTGTCAATTAGTCATTTCTTATAGACATGCCTTTTTGGATAGTTGTCACACTACATTTCTGCCAATTAAGGATTTCAGTCCATTTTTTGTTTTTTCAATCATCGTTTAAGGTAAGGTGGTAGGGGCCCCATCCCCGCCCCCCGCCCCAGACAACAGAATAGTATTCTTATTAGAAGTTCCTAAGACCGAGCAATTCCAGCATGCAAATTGTGATAGGACATAGCCGGGAAGATGAGAAACTGTAGCCATCATCTAGGGATAATATATTC
>NW_012117243.1:2432782-2434003 GCF_000951035.1 Colobus angolensis palliatus
ACTTGCTGCCTTCACAGCCGGATTCCCCCAGCTCTCTCTACTGTTTTACTGAAGGGCCAGAGCTCTTCTCCTAGGGCCTGAGCCCCCATCCCCAGGATACATTTTAGGTAATGTACAATAAATACTCAAGGACAGGTGTTGTCATTTTGCTTTAACGTCACAAGCACTATCATCCAACTAAGCCTTTTCAAGTTCTGATCCTAGTGACCAAGTTTTCTTAACCATCGCAACTATTTCTGCTTGTCATTATACACCCACAACCTGACTGTGGGTGTAGGTGATTATCAGCTGAGCAAATTCCCTTGCATAGCTACACTGGAAAAGAGGGTTTATATCAATACTTTGTCTTCCATGTCAGACCTGTTCTCATTGTGACATTCCATTATTATAATGTGAATTTCCTTCACTGAGTGACGGAAGCAATATAGATAAGTTGTCTCTTCATTGCTCCTGGGCTTGATTCAACACAAACAGCTGCCAGCCAACTTGGGTGTGGGTCACAAAATTTTATGTCCCCCATAAAAGAAGCCTTGGACCCATTAAGCCATCATGCTTCTATTTCCATGACCTCCCAGTCCTAGGTGACAACTAATCCGGTTTATGTCTATGAATTTGACCATTCTGGACATTTCATATAAATGGAATCATATCATCTGTGGCCATTTGTGACTGGAGTTTTTCACTTAGCGTAATGTTCTTAAGGCTTATCTACTTTGTAAGCTGTATCCGTACTTCATTTACTTTTACTTGCCAAATCATATTTCAGTGTGATTCAACAATCATGTTTTGTTTATCCATTCGTCGGTATGGGTATTGTGTTGTTTCCACTTTTTGGCTGTTACGAATAATGCTGCAGTGAAAATTCATGAACAGGTTTTTGTGTAGACATTTGTCTTCAGGTCTCTTGGGCATATGCCTAGGAGTGGAACTGCTGGGCCATTTAGTAATTATGCTTAACTAGGTGAGGAAATGTCAAACTATTTTTCAAAGTGGCCACATGATTTTATAGTCCCACCCATGTATGAGGGTTACAGTTTCTCCACATCCTCACCAGTGCTTGTTACTGTCTTATCTTTTTGGTGACAGTAATCCTAATGTATGTAGTTGGTACCTCTTTGTGGTTTTGATTTGTGTTTCCTGGATGGATAATGAGGCTGAGCATCATTTCAAGTGCTTGTCAGCCATTTGTGTATCTTCTTTGCAGAAATGCCTATGCAAATA
>NW_012117243.1:2438708-2440029 GCF_000951035.1 Colobus angolensis palliatus
CCCTGATGACATGTTAAAACATCTTAGCAAAGAAAGTGCTGATATGCTGTCATCCATTTTCCAAAGTATGACACTTTATCAGTAGAAGTCCTAGTGCACAGATTTCCAAGGGTATTTTATCTATAAATCATTTTGGGGGCTGAGTGACAGAGCTGGTGTAAAGCTGTATGGAGTTGGTTTTACTTGGACAAGCACTGCTAGATTCAGCACTTTGTCAAATTCCAGAAAAAGACAAATATAACTCCAAGAGAATTAGCCTATAGTAATATTATTAATGTGGTGATTCCGTGGGGAAACAGACTCCAAACAACTGCAATAGGCTGCTTCTCACTTACCAATGCAGTTGATACATATTTTATCTTTTGTGTATTTGTTTATTCCTGCTCATAATAATGTTCTGGGTGTGTACCTTCCGCTCCCATTATATTTGAGGACAAACAGCTTTTTATGACCTTTACAAGTCCTTAAACACCAGGTGCAGTATCATGCATAGACTGGATAGTTCATTCTGACTCCTGCACAACTGTAGCGAGTGACTTTGGTGATTGTTTTCCAGTCTCAAGCCTAGCACTTACTTTTCTCCTACATTCTCAACTACCCTTCTGAATATCTCCCCTAAAATGTATCCCAGGCACCCCAAGCACAATATGTAGCAAGCTCATCTCCCACTGTCCCTGCTCGAACTGCTCTTCCTCTGTGATTTTCACCTTCTCATAATGATGCTGTTATCTTTCCTATCAGTCTTTTAAGTTTATTTAATGTTGGTACCTTCCCCTCCCATACTTCCTTTATCCAGTCTTTAATGGGTCATGTTGAGTCCACTTGTTTTGCTCCTCTCAAGTGTGCTCACACTTCCTAGCCCCTGCATTCTTGGACTGTCCACCCACAGAGAGTGCCCAGATTTTAGGGTGGCCCCTATTCATCAATTTCTTTGATGTTAATTTGTTGCAAGACCAACCTTCAAGCGCTGTCCTGATCTCATCACTTCCCTGCCCATACAACCTCAATAGCTCCACATTACTTTTAAAATCGAGCCCAAATTCCATAGCAAGCAAAGTTCTCCTTAATTGGCCCCAGTGTTTCTTTTCCATGTAATTTCCTGCAGGGGCTGCACCTAATACCTTCCGGTATTGTCCCTTCACTTTCTTACTCCCAGATCTTTGCTTATCTGTGTCTCCGGTTTTGAACAGCCCAACCCATCTTAGCGTTCATCCTGTTGTTCTCTTAACTCATCTCAAAGGTGACTGTGTGTCCCCACCCAAATGTCATATTGAATTATAATTCCCAGTGCTGGGGAGGGACCTGGTGGGAGGTGGCCGGA
>NW_012117243.1:2440079-2440976 GCF_000951035.1 Colobus angolensis palliatus
ACCTGGTGGGAGGTGGCCGGACCATGGCAGCAGATTTCTCCCTTGCTATTCTCGTGATAGCAAGTCAATTCTCATGAGATCTGGTGATGTAAAAGCGTGTGGCACTTCTCCCTTGGTTCTCTCTTTCTCTCCTGCTGCCACGGTAAAACGCGTTTGCGTCCCCTTCTCTTTCTGCCATGATTGTAAGTCTCCTGAGGCCTCCCAGCCACGCTTCCTGTACTCAGAGTTCTGTGGAACTCTGAGTCAATTAAACTTCTTTTCTTTGCAAATTACCCAGTCTGATGTGGTTCTTCATAGCTATGTGAGAACGGAATAATACAGTGACCTTCTCTTTGAAGCCTTTCCTGATCTTTCCAATTACAGTATTCTCATGTACTTTCTAATCCTCTGTAGCACTTTAGCTATAGCTTTCACAGGCATTCACCACTTTCTGTCTTATAAATTAGTCGTGCTTGTGCATGTGTGAATACCCCAATCTCCTATAAGCTCTTTGCAAGGAAACAGATGTTGACTGAATCCATGACAGAGTATTGCACAGCCACCATGGTTCACATTGCTGCTGGATTGGATCAGACCCTGATCATTTCTCACCTGTGCTATTATAGTCACCTTTATTTATCTCCCAGCCTCCTATTCTTCTCTTCCTGTTGTTTTATAATTGGAGATACTCTCTAGAGTCACCTGATGAGGTGCTTCTTTTCCTGGTATGACCTGGTGTCAGCCCGTGTCCTCAGGACTCCATCCGGATTCCTTAGCCCCACAGGCCACTTTCTCTCCACCCTAGTCCTCCCCACCCGGAGGTTCAGTAAACTTCCTGAACATACTATGACTATTCTGTACCAGTGAGCATTCTCCGCCTCCAGAGTACGGGGAGGTTACTGGATGCCCTGATATCTC
>NW_012117244.1:0-619 GCF_000951035.1 Colobus angolensis palliatus
GATCAGGCCACTGCACTCCAGCCTGGGCGACAGAGCGAGACTCCATCTCAAAAAAATAAATAAATAAATAAATAAAAATAAAATAAAGTGCTTTGAAGAATAAGAACATCATGCCTGTAAGGCCGAGGCGGGCAGATCACCTAAGGTCAGGAGTTCAAAACCAGCCTGCCCAACATGATGAAACCCCATCTCTACCAAAAATACAAAAATTAGCCGAGTGTGGTGGTGGGCGCCTATAATCCCACCTACTCGAGAGCCTGAGGCAGGAGAATCGCTTGAACCTGGGAAGCAGAGGTTGCAGTGAACCGAGATTACACCACTGCACTCCAACCTGAGTGCCAGAGCAAGACCCTGACTCAAAACAAAACAAAACAAAGCAAAACATCACGCCTGTAATCCCAGCACTTTGGGAGGCTGAGGTGGGTGAATCACTTGAGGTCAGGAGCTCAAGACCAGCGTGGCCAACATGGTGAAACCTCGTCTCTACTAAAAATACAAAAGGTAGCTAGGTGTGGTGGTGGGCGCCTGTAATCTCGGCCACTCGTGGGGCTGACGTGGGAGAATCACCTGAACTCGGGAGGCAGAGGTTGCAGTGAGCTGAGATCGCACCAGTGCACTC
>NW_012117244.1:5149-5726 GCF_000951035.1 Colobus angolensis palliatus
AGTGCAGTGGCACAATCTCAGCTCACTGCAACCTCCACCTCCCAGGTTCAAGCAATTCTCCTGTTTCAGCCTCCCAAGTAACTGGGATTACAGACACGCACCAGCATACCAGGTTAATTTTCTTTGGTATTTTTAGTAGAGGCAGGGTTTCACCATATTGGTCAGTCTGGTCTCTAACTCCTGACCTCAGGTGATCCACCCGCCTTGACCCCCCAAAGTGTTGGGATTACAGGCGTGAGCCACCACACCCAGCCAATCATCTTCTTTAGCAAACTAATGCAGGAACAGAAAACCAAACACCGCATGTTCCTGCTTATTGGTGGGAGCTAAATGATGAGAACACATGGACACAAAGAGGAGAACACACTGGCGCCTACTTGGGACAGGAGGGGTGGAAGGAGAGAGAAGATCAGAAAAAATAACTATGGGGTACTAAGCTTAGTACCTGGGAGATGAAACGATCTGTACAACAAATCCCAGTGATAGGCCGGGCGTGGTGGCTCAAGCCTGTAATCCCAGCACTTTGGGAGGCCAAGACGGGTGGATCACGAGGTCAGGAGATCGAGACCATCCTGGC
>NW_012117245.1:0-275 GCF_000951035.1 Colobus angolensis palliatus
GACCTAATAGACATCTACAGAACTCTCCACCCAAAATCAACAGCATATACATTCTTCTCAGCACCACATCATACTTATTCCAAAACTGACCACAGAGTTGGAAGTAAAGCACTCCTCAGCAAATGTAAAAGAACAGAAATTTTAACAAACTGTCTCTCAGACCACACGGCAATCAAAATAGAATTCAGGATTTAAAAACTCACTCAAAACCACTCAACTACATGGAAACTGAACAACCTGCTCCTGAATGACTACTGGGTACATAACGAAATGAA
>NW_012117245.1:464-1249 GCF_000951035.1 Colobus angolensis palliatus
AGAGCAGACCTGAAAGAGATAGAGACACAAAAAACCCTTCAAAAAATCAATGAATCCAGGAGCTGGTTTTTTGACAAGATCAACAAAATTGATAGGCTGCTAGCAAGACTAACAAAGAAGAAAACAGAGAAGAATCAAATAGATGCAATAAAAAATGATAAAGGGGCTATCACCACCAATCCCACAAAAATACAAACCACCATTAGAGAATACTGTAAACACCTCTATCCAAATAAACTAGAAAATCTAGAAGAAATGGATAATTTCCTGGACACATACACCCTCCTAAGACTAAACCAGGAAGAAGTTGAATCCTTGAAAAGACCAATAACAGGCTCTGAAATTGAGGCAATAATTAATAGCCTACCAATCAAAAAAAGGCCAGGACCAGATGGATTCACAGCTGAATTCTACTAGAGGTACAAGGAGGAGCTGGTACCATTCCTTCAGAAACTATTCCAATCAATGGGAAAAAAGGGAATCCTCCCTAACTCATTTTATGAGGCCAGCATCTTCCTAATACCAAAGCCTGGCAGAGACACAACAAAAAAGAATGTTAGACCAAAATCCCTGATGAACATCGATGTAAAAATCCTCAATAAAATACTGGCAAACCGAATCCAGCAGCACATCAAAAAGCTTATCCACCATGATCAAGTAGGCTTCATCCCATGGTGGGTTCAACATACACAAATCAATAAACGTAATCCAGCATATCAACAGAACCAAAGACAAAAACCACATGATTATCTCAATAGATGCAGAAAAGGCCTTTGACAAAATTC
>NW_012117246.1:0-856 GCF_000951035.1 Colobus angolensis palliatus
CTACAGGTGTGCACCACTATGCCTGGCTAATTTTTGTATTTTTAATAGAGACGGGGTTTCACCACATTGGCCAGACTGCTCTCGAACTCCTGACCTCAAGTGATCTGCCCGCATGTTTGCTCTTTTTTAAAACTGTGTTACAGTTTTCATGACTGCATGTTATTCCACACTTTGATGTACTGTAATTTGACCACAGTGTACTGGTAGAGGATTAGGGTATTTTTCATCGTTTGCCATCGAGCAGTCTGCAGAGCATGGCCATGATTGCCTTGTGACAAGGATATGTTCTGAGAGATGCGTCGTTAGGCGATTTTGTCTATGTGTGGACATCATAGAGTGTACTTACACAAACCTAGATGGTATAGCCTATTACACACCTAGGCTATGTGGTGTAACCTATTGTTCTTAGGGTGCACATCTGTACCTTTATTACTGTATTGAATACTATATGCAGTTGTTACCCAATTTTGGATATTTGTGTATCTAAACATATTTAAACATAGAACCAATACAGTAAAAATCCAGTAGAAAGGATAAAAAGTGATATACCTCTGAAGGACACTTACCATGAATGGAGATTCCAGGCCTTGAAGTGAGTCAGTGACTGAGTGGTGGTAGGATGTGAAGGCCTAGTACATACTGTACACCACTGTAGGCTTTGTAAACACTGTACACTTAGGCAATACTAAATTTATGGAAACGTCTTCCTTCAATAATAAATTAACCCAATTTATTGTAAGTTTTTAACTTCATAAACCTTTTAATTTTGTTTAGCTTTTTGACTCTTGTAATAACAACTTAAAACACAAACACATTGAAGGGTTGTACAAAAATATTTTCTTTTTTTTTTTTTTTT
>NW_012117246.1:5421-5925 GCF_000951035.1 Colobus angolensis palliatus
ATCTATGTCAAGTGTTAGTACTGTACATAATTGTACTGTACATTTATTTGATGGGCAGTACAGTAGGTTTGTTTATACCAGTATCATCACAGACACGTGAGTAATGCTTTGTGCCATGACGTTACCACCATAGTGTCACTGGGCAGTTGGAGTTTTTCAGCTTCATTATAACCTTATGGGACTGTTGTTTGTATTTGTGATTTGCTGTTAACTTAAATGTTATGTGGTGGGTGAGTATATATGTCATTTAGTACTTGGAGGACTATGGCATCTATCTTTATTTATTTATTGAGATGGAGTCTTTATTTATTTATTGAGATGGAATTTTGCTCTGTACACTACAGTGGAACCTGTGAATAGCCACTACATTTCAGCAGCCTGGGCAACATAGCAAGACCCCATTTATTTTTCTCTATAAAAAATAAATGGTTTTATGCATTGTGATTTTGACAGATATTGCTAAATTAATTGCCTCAGATATTGTTCCAGTTTACACCTAGCAGC
>NW_012117247.1:0-415 GCF_000951035.1 Colobus angolensis palliatus
CCACGTCTGACTAATTTTTGTATTTTTAGTAGAGATGGGGTTTTGCCATGTTGGCCAGGCTGGTCTCAAACTTCTGGCCTCAGGTGATCCGCCCGCCTCAGCCTCCCAAAGTGCTGGGATTACCAGCATGAGCCACCATGCCTGGCCCAAATTGCGTATCTTATAAACAAACTAGTTGATACACGTTGTTTCCGGTTAATCCTTTTTTAAAAAGACAGGGTCTCACTGTGTTGCCCAGGCTAAAGGGATCTTCCTGCCTCAGGGTCCTAAGTGCCTGGGATTCCTCCTGCTTCTTAGGCTTAGAGGGCGTTCTGCTTTGCCTAGGCCGGGCGCGGTGGCTCAAGCCTGTAATCCCAGCACTTTGGGAGGCCGAGACAGGTGGATCACGAGGTCAGGAGATCGAGACCATCCTGGC
>NW_012117247.1:6570-8305 GCF_000951035.1 Colobus angolensis palliatus
AATTTTAGCCAGGCATGATGGCGGGTGCCTGTAATCCCAGCTATTCAGGAGGCTGAGGTGGGAGAATCACTTGAACCCAGGAGGCTTGAACCCAGAAGGTTGCACTGAGCCGAGATCACGCTATTGCACTCCAGCCTGGGTGATAGAACAAGACTGTGTCTCAAAAAAACAAAAACAAAAACAAAAATGCCTTAGCTCAAGTGTTTGGCCAAATCAGTCCCCATGTCTTAAAAACTTCCAAAAAGGTGGGATATAAAACTTGGTATTACATCACTCTTACATGGCAGTAAATAATATGTGCACGCCAATCTTGAACATCTGTCTTGAACAACAAAAGAAGGCAGCCTCATTGTTTAGGCTATTTCTAGAAGCCTGGTACAGATTTTTTTGTGTGTGGCTATCCTGTGCTCTCATCATTTACTTCTGGACCAGGGATTTACCATGTCTTAATTAAAATTTTAATCCTCTTGCAGAACTAACTCATTTATGAGGAGCTTTTAAAAATGGGATCTCCTGCCCCTGGGAGCTGGGCTGGAATCACCTTGGCGGCTGCTTGGACACCCATAGGGCTGTTGGTGGCCGGACCCATGCCTCATGTACTCGGTGGCCAACCAGTGACCCTTTGCCATTTCACAGCCACTGGCCTTGACCGCTTTCTCTGCACCTGTCAGGTGGAAAAGGGCAGACTGGCCAAACCAACTCAGATGTGTTAATTTGGATGTAAAAGATGGGGTCTTGTTCAGATTCTGTTGCAACCGCAGGGCTCTACGTTTGCTTTTTCAAGGCCAACTGCAGAGTAGCCCTTACTTCACACTAGAACAATGTCAGAAAATAATAGGTTTTCTTTAGTCATCACACTACAGTTAATCCCACTGCTGAAAAATGGGGGTAGAGCTTACACATTTCCCCCACCCCAACCTGTAAGATATTATGCGCTCTTGAATTGATCTTGGTTTTTACTATTGCTGTAACTTTTGGAGACAATGCAGTCTCTCTGAAGTCACCCAAACAAGCCCTTCTTTGAGCTCTAATCTGAATTCACTTGTGTCTCAATCTGATTTCACTAGACCTCATGAAACCATAACCCGTACCTCAGAATTACAGAGCAGTTGTAGAGTTCGCTCATTTTCCATCCTTTACACTGCTTACACTTACATATGATCCTGATTTTAGACATGAAGTTTTATGTACAGAAAATGAGCCCTCATTTTTGCATCCATGCATTAAAACCATGTTTTAAAGCAACCGTCGTAGGATAAGTTTGAACCAAGGAAGTTAAAAGTACTAGGTGCATCTCTAGCAAATTACTTTTAAGATTTATAGACCAGGCGTGGGGTCTCATCCCTGTAATCTCGGTACTTTGGGAGGCCACGGCTGGCGGATCACTTGAGGTCATGAGTTTGAGACCAGCCTGGCCAACATGGTGAAACCCTGTCTCTACTAAAAATACAAAAATTAGCTGGGTGTGGTGGCACACGGTTGTAATCCTAGTTACTTGGGAAGGCTGAGGCAGGAGGATCACTTGAACCCAGGAGATGGAGGCTGCAGTGAACTGAGATCACACCACTGCATTCCAACATGGGAGACAGAGGAAGACTCCATCTCAAAAAAAAAAAATAGTCCAGGCAGGGTGGTACATGCCTGTAATCCCAGCATTTTGGGAGGCTGAGAGGGTGAGAGGGGTGGATTGCTTGAGTCCAGTTCAAGACCAGCCTGGGCAACACTGAAATCTTGT
>NW_012117248.1:0-447 GCF_000951035.1 Colobus angolensis palliatus
AAAAAAAAAAAAAAAAAGAAAAGAAAAAAAGAAAGTTGCTTTATGCCAGGCGCAGTGGCCTGTGCCTGTAATCCCAGCACCTTGGGAGGCCAAGGTGGGCAGATAGTTCAAGACCAGCCTGGGCAACATAGCAAAACCCTGCCATTACAAAAAAATACAAAAATTAGCTGGGTGTGGTGTTGCACATCTGTAGTCCAAGCTACTGGGAAGGCTGAGGTGGGAGGATGGCTTGAGCTGAGGAGGCTGAGGCTGCAGGGGATTGTGATGGTGCCATTGCATTCCAGCCTGGGTGACAGCAAGACCCTGTCTTAAAAAAAAAAAAAGCTGCTTTTTATGTCATTTTTAGATTACCAGGCTATTTTTACAAGATTCGGGCCGGGCGCGGTGGCTCAAGCCTGTAATCCCAGCACTTTGGGAGGCCGAGACGCGCGGATCACGAGGTCAGGA
>NW_012117248.1:5567-6387 GCF_000951035.1 Colobus angolensis palliatus
CCTCTGCCTCCCAGGTTCAAGCGATTCTCCTGCCTCAGCCTCCTGAGTAGCTGGGATTACAGGCATATGCCACCACACCAGGCTAATTTTGTATTTTTAGTAGAGACAGGGGTTTCTCCATGTTGGTCAGGCTGGTCTTGAACTCCCGACCTCAGGTGATCCGCCTGCCTCGGCCTCCCAAAATGCTGGGATTACAGGTATTAACCACCGTGCCTGGCCGCCTGGCTAATTTTTGTATCTTTTTGTATGGGGTTTTGCTATGTTGCCTCGGCTGATCTCAAATTTCTGGCCTCAAGTGATCCACCCCCCTCGGCCTCCCAGATTTAGCCAAGGACTGGGATTTGCAAAGAGCTGGGATTACAGGCATTAGTCACTGCACCCGGCCCATAACTATATTTTGATAGTTACATAATAATCTATTATATCATATCAAGCAGATAATTTACTTAGCTGTATTCATACTATTGACAATTAGATTGTTTCCTTTTTTATTATTCTGCTTTTCCAGTTTTCCTTCTCTTTTGGGTAATTTCCATATGAAAAACTTCTAACAGAATAATTATAAGGTCTAAGGGTTGGAACGTGTATACAAGCCTTCAGACATGCACATAAAATAATTTCTGCAGCCAAAAATGTATCTCCATTCAGATGTATTTCCATCACTTCA
Organism: Colobus angolensis palliatus; assembly: GCF_000951035.1. Taxonomy (NCBI): domain Eukaryota; kingdom Metazoa; phylum Chordata; class Mammalia; order Primates; family Cercopithecidae; genus Colobus; species Colobus angolensis. The sequence goes on from NW_012117248.1 coordinate 6,235, forward strand.
AATTCAGACTTTCTAAAATAGAAGTAGCCACTGCACTCCAGCCTAGGCAACAGAGTGAGACCCTGTCTCAAAAATAAAATAAAATAGAACAGCTCCCTGTTATCACCCTTTCTAAACTGTTTTCCTTCTCCTCTTTTTTTTTTTTTTTTTTTT
>NW_012117249.1:0-1113 GCF_000951035.1 Colobus angolensis palliatus
TAGCTGATAAGAAAGGGTACAATTATTTATGTTGCAAGCTAGCCTACACTAAATTATTTGGTGGGGTGGGGAGAGGGAGTTAAGGGGGGGCTCCAACCCATAGGCACCTGGCTGCCGAGTGAAAGGAGAAAGCAGGAAGGAGAGAGGGGTGGTGGCACAGTATATTCTGCTTCTTTATCTCCTTATTTCCACATAGCCTGCTTAAACCCATACTAAGACACTTAGAATTAAAAATGGGCCGCCATGGCCGGGTAGGCTCATACCTGTAATCTCAGCACTTTGGGAGGCAGAGACAGTGGATCACCTGAAGTCAGGAGTTCGAGACCAGCCTGGCCAACACAGTGAAACCCCGTCTCTACTAAAAATTCAAAAATTGGCCAGGTGTGGTGGTGGCTGCCTGTAATCTCAGCTACTTGGGAGGCTGAAGCAGGAGAACCGCTTGAACCCAAGAGGTGGAGGTTGTAGTGAGCCGAGATCATGCCTTTGCACTCCAGCCTGGGCAACACAGTGAGACTCCGTCTCAAAAGAAAAAAAAAATAGCTGTCGACTTTTAAAAACTGGCAGATTTCATATAAAATTGGGGATTTTTACCTTCTTTTGAAAACCCCAAAACTCTGGTAATATAAAATTGGCACCAGTTGGCTAAGCGATGCATGGCTTCCCTTTAGACCGGGTGTGAGCTTCCTCCAGGTCATCACACACCTTCCTGGTCACAGGTCATTTGCTGCTGTTCCCTCCTGGCCTCAGGCACACTGGAGGTGAGGAGCTCTGCTGAGACTGTTTTAAAGAGGAGGAAGCTGAGGCCCAGAGAAGGCTGTCAACTTGGCAAGGGTCACACAGCAAATGTTTGGAGGAGCTGGGATCAGAACTCAGGCTGGTCAGATACAGAGATGCAAGAGGCAGGTGGTCTGTTCTCACGAGGGTCTCTTCTGGAGAGAGAATGGAATGACCGAATGGGGAGGGGGCCTGGAAGCCATGAGAAGCAGATGGGGAGCTGGGCTGTGTCACCCGAGAGCAGAGATGCCTCAGGGAAGAAGCGGGGGCCTGGATAGTCATTTCCAGGTGGGAAGGAACAAGGGTGTTCTATGTGATTTTAGGAAGACAGCCAGTATT
>NW_012117249.1:1988-3024 GCF_000951035.1 Colobus angolensis palliatus
AGAGTTTGTTGCCGTTAGCTGCCTTAGGGGGTCTGGAACCCCTGGAGAGCCTGTTGGTTGGGAGGAACTGGCATCATCATGGGGGCTCCATTCTCAGAGGCTCCTTCTGTGCCCAAGAACCTGGTTTTGACTTTCTTCTGTGCAGATTCTCTTTCTGACAGCTCTTGGTTTATGGCTGCTCAGTGGAGCTGATAGAGTTCAGGATAAACACAGCCTCCACAGAGGGAATGAGGAATCCTCAGAATGTAATGAAGAGAAAGAGAAGGAAAGCTCCTCAGGCCCTTTCCAGGGAAATCAAGTGAAATTTCTGGAATGAAGATGAAGACAGCTGGCGTCTTTTCCTGTCTGTCTTCCTTAGTGTCAAGGTCCTAGATGTGGCTCTGGCTCAGACAGCAGCTCTGTCTAAGGAGTGAGGCTTGGGTTGGAGGGGTGGAAAGGAGAGGGGAAGGAGCTACTGAGTCTCAGTACTTCCTCACCCTGGCCAAGTGCAACCCCAATCTCATCCCCTTCCCTGACTGTATCAGTCAGGCCAGATCATGTAATGCTGCAGTAACAAATAGCCCCTCATCTTAGTCGTGGTAGCTGATCATCACCAAGTTTTCATTCTCAGGTGTGCCTCCTGTCCCTCCTAGGTCTGTTGGGGGCTTGGTTCAATTCTTCCTCACTCAGGGACCCTGGTTGACAAAGCCTCCACCATCTGGAGACATCATAAGTTTCCATGCAGAAGCGACATATGTCATTTCCACTTTCACATCATGGCTAGAGCACATCACCTGGCCACATCTAATGTGAAAGGAAATGCAATCCTGGCATGTGACCTGAAGGAAGGGAGACTAAATATTCCTGAATGGCCCTAATGATGTTCCTATTGATTGCATTCCCTTCCCTGGCCATATCCAGTTTTCTTTTCTTTCCTTTTTTATTTTTTGAGACAGAGTTTAACTCTTGTCACCCAGGCTGGAGTGCAATGGCATGATCTCGGCTCACTGCAACCTCTGCTTCCTGGGTTCAAGCAATTCTCCTGCCTCAGCCTCCC
>NW_012117250.1:0-1100 GCF_000951035.1 Colobus angolensis palliatus
GGTCCCAGCTACTCAGGAGGCGGAGGACTCAGGTAGCAGTAAATTGAGATTTGGCCACTGCACTCCAGCCTGGGCGACAGAGCGAGACTCTGTCTCAAAAAAAAAAAAAAAAAAAGACTACGAACCAGAATTCCATAGCTACTGAAGTCACTGTCAACAAACCTTTGTGTTTTGTTTTGTTTTTTTTGGAGACAGTCTTGCTCCGTCGCCCAGGCTGAAGTGCAGTGGCCCCAATCCTGGATCACTGCAACTTCCACCTCCCAGGTTGAAGCAATTCTCCTGCCTCAGCCTCCCAAGTAGCTGGGATTACAAGCACACGCCACCACACCCAGCTAATTTTTGTATTTTTGTAGAGAAGTGGTTTCACCATGTTGGTTAGGCTGGTCTTGAACTCCTGACTCAGGTGAGCCACCCACCTCGGCCTCCCAAAGTGCTGGGATTACAGGCGTGATCCACCAAGCCCAGCCAAACCTTCATTAAAAGAAATAACAAAATAAGTCCTGCAGACAGAATAAAAATTACCTAAATAGGTCCCACGGAACTGGAAGAAGAAATTAAAAATACCAGAAAAGATGTATAGGTAGGTAGGCAAGTGAATATTGACTTTAAAACAACATTAATAACATCTTGAAATTTTTATAATATATGAAGTAAGGCCAGGCTGAGAGCAGTGGCTCAGACTTGTAATTCCAGCTTTGGAAAGCCGAGGTGGGCGGATCACCTGAGGTAAGGAGTTCAAGACCAGCTCGCTACCATCGTGAAACCGCACCTCTACTAAAAATACAAAAATTAGCCAGGCATGGTGGCACATGCCTGTAATCCCAGCTACTTGGGAGGCTGGGGCACAAGAATCACTTAAATCTGGGAGGTGAAAGTTGCAGTGATCGGAGGTCACACCACTGCACTCATGCCTAGGCGACAGAGTGAGATCCCTTCTTTAAAAAAAAAAAAAAAAAAAAATTAGTAAGGCCAGGCATGGCGGCTCACGCCTGTAATCCCAGCACTTTGGGAGGCCCAGACAGGCAGATCACTTGAGGCCAGGAGTTCAACATCAGCCTGGGCAACATGGCAAAATCTTATCTCTACTAAAAATACAAAAA
>NW_012117250.1:6670-7284 GCF_000951035.1 Colobus angolensis palliatus
CCAGGATGGTCTCGATCTCCTGACCTCGTGATCCGCCCATCTCAGCCTCCCAAAGTGCTGGGATTACAGGCTTGAGCCACCGCGCCCGGCTTAGTTGGAGATTTTAACAAATCTTTCTCAGGAATCAATACAGTAAGCTAGCAAAAATTCGTAAGGAGACACATGATCCAAAAATACATGAATCACTCAACTTTTATCCCTTAGATACAAATAACTTGTTGTTGGGTGAGCCTATGGAAACTAGTAACTACTGTCTTTTAAGGTAGCACATTCAGCCAGGCACAGTAGTTCACACCTGTAACCCCAGCACTTTGGGAGGCCAAGGTGGGTGGATCACCTGAGGTCAGGAGTTTGAGACACCAGCCTGACCAATATGGTGAAACCCCATCTCTACTAAAAATACAAAAATTAGGCCCGGTAAGGTGGCTCACGCCTGTCATCCCAGGACTTTGGGAGGCTGAGGTGGGTGGATCACAAGGTCAAGAGATTAAGACCACACTGGCCAACATGGTGAAACCCCGTATCTACTAAAAATACAAAAATTAGCTGGGCGTGGTGGCATGCGCCTGTAGTCCCAGCTACTCAGGAGGCTGAGGCAGGAGAATCACTTGAAC
>NW_012117251.1:0-1414 GCF_000951035.1 Colobus angolensis palliatus
AAAAAAAAAAAAAAAAAAAGAACTGACCTGCAGGAAATAATTAAGGAAGTGCTCCGAGATTTAGCTACAAGGATGTCCTCCTAGCATTGCTGATAGTAGTGAAAATTTGGAGCTAAGTAAATTTTATCAGGAGATTGGTTAAGTAAATCCTGGTACAATTATACGATGCAATGCTGTTTTACTCAAGGAATTGATGTTTCAGAAGAATGTTAAATGCCATGAAAAGATGCTCACACTGGGCTGGCCACAGTGGCTCATGCTTGTAATTCCACCACTTTGGGAGGCCAAGACTGGAGGACTGGTTGAGCCCAGGAGTTCGAGAACAGGCTGGACAACATAGGGAGACCCCCATCTCTACAAAAAATTTAAAACAATAGCTACATGTGGTGGCGCACACCTGTAGTCCCAGCTACTCAGGAGGCTGACGTGGGAGGATCACTTGAGCCTGGGAGGTCGAGGCTGCAGTAGCTGTGTTTGCACCACTGTACTCCAGCCTGGGTGACAGAGGGAGACCCTGTCCCCCCCAAAAAAAACCCAAACAAAAAACAAAGTAGGCCGGGCGCGGTGGCTCAAGCCTGTAATCCCAGCACTTTGGGAGGCCGAGACCGGCGGATCACGAGGTCAGGAGATCGAGACCACCCTGGCTAACACGGTGAAACCCCGTCTCTACTAAAAAAAATACAAAAAACTAGCCGGGCGAGGTGGCGGCGCCTGTAGTCCCAGCTACTTGGGAGGCTGAGGCAGGGGAATGGCGTGAACCCGGGAGGCGGAGCTTGCAGTGAGCTGAGATCAGGCCACAGCACTCCAGCCTGGGTGACAGAGCGAGACTCCGTCTCAAAAAAAAAAAAAAAAAAAAACAAAGTAGTGATAAATGGGTAAATGAGAAAACCAAGTTTCAAAACAATGTGCAAAAATATTCAAATACATATTTAATGTTTTATATCTAAAAACATTATGTGTGTATGTTTTTTTGTGTAAGAGAACGCTCTGGAAAACATACAACTGGTCATTCTTTTATTTTTGGATTATGGATTTTAATTTTCATCTTAGTTTATTCATTTTAAAATAAGTTTTTTACTTTAAAAGATATCTGTAGGTCTGAATCTGAAAGGAAATCCAATAAAAAATAAAATAAAATAAAAATAAAGAAGAGGTCTTACTATGTTGCCCGGGCTGGTCTCGAACTCCTGAGCTCAAGTGATCCTCCTGCCTCAGCCTCCCAAGTGCTAGGATTACAGGTGTGAGCCACTGTGCTTGGCCATTTATTCGACTTTTTGAGACGTTTTCCTACAGTGACCAACTATTGCTTTTGTAAAGAAAATGTCGGCCGGGCACGGTGGCTCAAGCCTGTAATCCCAGCACTTTGGGAGGCCGAGACGGGCGGATCACGAGGTCAGGAGATCGAGACCATCCT
>NW_012117252.1:0-525 GCF_000951035.1 Colobus angolensis palliatus
TGGTTAATCTTTATGTTAGCAAATTTATCTTTCATTTCTTTTAGGTCTTTGGATTTACCTGTCATTTAAAAAGGCACTAAAAATAAAATAATCCACATTTTCTTCTAGAAGTTTTATTTTTGATCCATCTATATCAATTTCCATGTGAATTTCAGAATCAGCTTATCAAGCTTCAAAAACTAAAATTTTTATTACAATTACTTTATTCAATAACGTATGTTATTTATAGTTACATCTGTTCAACATTGAATCTTTAGATCCCAAAACAATACATGTTCCTTCCATTTCTTTAAATCTTCTTTTACATGCATTAGCAAGTACAGTTTTCTTTATATAGATCCTGCATATTTTCTTGAGTTTATTCTAAAGCATACTATTTTTGCTGCTGTTGTATCAAGAATCTTCATATTTTCTGATTGTTTGTATATCGAAATGTTATATTAAATATGCATCAATGAATATGATTTCATTGTTTCCAGTAGTAGTTTATTTGGATTTCTCAAGTATTCAAAATGATATCAACTA
>NW_012117252.1:6710-8276 GCF_000951035.1 Colobus angolensis palliatus
GCCCAGGAGGTCAAGGCTGTGGTAAGACATGTTTGCACCACTGAACTCCAGCCTGGGCAACAGAGCAAGACCCTGTCTCAAAAAACAAAACAAAATACAACAACTACCCATAGAAAAGTGAGGCCTAATGTAAACTACAGACTTTGGGTGATTATGATGTGTGATGTAGGTTTATCAATTGTAACAAATGTACCACTCTGGTGCAGGATGTCAATAGAGGGATAGGTCGTGCATGGTTGGGGGCAGGGGGTATATGGGAAGTCTGTACTTTCTGCTTAATTTTGCTATAAACCTGGCTGGGTGCAGTAGCTCGTATCTTTAATCCCAGCTCTTTGGGAGGCTGAGGTGGGCAGATCACATGAGGTCAGGAGTTCGAGACTAGCCTGGCCAACATGGGGAAACCCCGTCTCTATTAAAAATACAAAAATTAGCTGAGTGTGGTGGTGCATGCCTGTAATCCCAGCTACTTGGAAGGGTGAGGCAGGAGAATCGATTGAACCCAGGAAGGGGAGGTTGCAGTGAGCCGAGATTGTGCCACTGCACCCCAGCCTGGGCAACAGAGTGAGATCCGTCTCAAAAAAGAAAAAAAAAAAATTGCTATGAACTTAAAACTTATCTGAAAAATAAAGATTTTAAATTAAGAAACAAAAACCACAGTGAGATATCTATCACCTTATACCTACTAGGACGGCTACCATCACAAGAGCAGAAAATAAATGTTGGTGATTACAGGGACAAAATAGAACCTCATGCACTGTTCAAAGGAATGTAAAATGTATAGCTACTATGGAAAAGTTTGTCAGTTCCTTAAAAAAACAGATTTATCATATGATCAATCCAGCAATTCCACTTCTGGGTACATACTCAAAATAATTGAAAACAAGATCCCAAAAAATATTTGTTCACCCATGTTCATAGCAGCAGTATTTACTATACCTGAAACATAGAAGTAACTCAAATATCCGTGGACAGACCGAATAGATAAGCAAAATCGTGTGTGTGTGTGCATGTGTACACAAAATGGAATCCAAGTATCCATGGACAGATTGAATGGATAAGCAGAATCTAGTGTGTGTGTGTATGTGTACACACAATGGACTATTATTTAGCTTTAATAAGGAAGGAAATTCTGACATGCTTCAACATAGAAGAAACTTGGGGACAGTAGGCTAATTCAAATAGGCCAGTCACAAAAAGACAAATACTGTATGATTTCACTTACATGACATACATAAAGTAGTCAAAATCACAAAGGCAGAAAGTAGAATGGTGGTTTCCAGGGGCTGGGAAGATGAAAGAATAAGGACTTTAATGGGTATAGAGTTTCAGTTTTGCAAGATGAAAAATGTTCTGAAAATCGATGGTGGTGATGGCTGTAAAACAATATGAATGTACTTAATATCACTGAACTGTATAATTAAAAATGCTTAAGGTGGTAAATTTTAAGTTACATGTATTTTACCACAATAAAAAATGGAAACATAATTTTCTGGAAATAATTCTACATATTTTTTCTTTTTATAACTATAAGAATTTAGAAATTTATAAAATGATAATGGAAGAAGA
>NW_012117253.1:0-1350 GCF_000951035.1 Colobus angolensis palliatus
AGTGAGCAGAAATCGCGCCACTGCACTCCAGCCTGGGTGACAGAGCGAGACTCTGTCTCAAAAAAAAAAAAAGAAAAAAAAAGAATCGAACTATCTTTTATGAAGTCAGACATTAAAGAAATCTGCTAAATGTAAAATAATGCCACTTTTTTCCAGGAATTTTTTTGTTTTGGAAAATAGAGTTTTAAATTAAAAAGTTATATTAATATGTAATATGTTTGTATGTTATTTTAAAATGAATAATAAATTACTTTGGCTGAACACAGTGGCTCATGCCTGTAATCCCAACACTTTGGGAGGCTGAGATGGGAGGATCTCTTGAGCCCAGGAGTTCAAGGTCAGCCTGGGCAACAAAGTGAGACCTCGTCTCTAGAAAAAAAATAGAAAAAAAACTTAGCTGGGCATGGTGGCACATGCCTATAGACACAGCTACCAGGGAGAGGCTGAGATGGGAGGGTCACTTGAGCCCAGAAGGTCAAGGCTACAGTAAGTTGAGATTGTGCCACTGCACTCCAGCCTGGGTGACAAAGCAAGACCCCATCTTGAAAATAAATAAATAAACGTTTTAAGTTTTAATTTCTAGTAGGTAAATATAGATAGAATTCACTTGAAATAAACCTCTTTGGGGTAATAATTTTAAGAGTGTAAAGGGGTCCCTAAGACAAAAGTTCACACACCATGTTGTCTTCATCTTTGCCTCCCCCAGAGCTTCTAGGACAATGCTTTGCACAGTGTGACTACTCTGTCAGTCCCTGTTGAAATAATCTTTATTTTAGGGACAGGGTTTCGCTATGTTCCCCAGGCTAGTCTCAAATTCCTGGGCTCAAGTGATCCTTCTGCCCTAGCCCCCTGAGCAGCTGGACTATGGGCAGGTACCGACACAGACCACCATGCCTTGCTTGAAATATTCTTTTCTTTCCACTAAGTCAACCATTTGAAAATTCTTTTCAGTACTCTATTTTACGCAGTACTCTATTTAGTACTCTATAGAGTACTCTATTTTTTCAGTACTATACTCAATTTAGTATTCTGATTGGATAGCTAATCAAGTTCTTGGACAAAAACCCAAATTTATTTTCCTTAGGTCATGCCATGCCTCTGTTCAGAAGCCTTCCAGTGCTCCCCTATGGCACTCATGGTAAAACCCTAAGTTCTTTCCATGGGCCTCAAGTCCCACACAATCTGGCTGCTGCTACTCCTGCCTGCTCTGACAACTCTCCCCATCATCACACAGGCTACAACCCCCATCCTCTGCCAGCACAGTACCCACGCTCCCCCTGCTGAGCTTTTCACTTGCTGTCCCCTCCCCGGAAGTGCTTTCCTCCAGTTTTTTTTTTTTTTTTTTTTTTT
>NW_012117253.1:8985-9651 GCF_000951035.1 Colobus angolensis palliatus
TAGCCAGGATGGTCTCGATCTCCTGACCTCGTGATCCACCCGTCTCGGCCTCCCAAAGTGCTGGGATTATAGGCTTGAGCCACCGCGCCCGGCCTGTTTTCAATTTTTTTACATTTTTATACCATTACAATGAACGTCTCTGTACATCATTCATTGGTGAGATTTTAAAATATTTATTTACCTTAGGCAGGGTTCCTAAAAAAGGTAAATACTTAAAAAGTGCAAGATCTTTTACAGAAAGTTACATTTCCACCAGCAATGTATGAAGCCTATTTTGTTGCATCCTCACCACGACTGATATTCTCATTTAAAAATTATTTGCTAATTTCATAGGAGAAAAATGATGTCAAATTTTAATCTGCATGTATTTTATTATTGGTGAGTTTATATTTTTATGATCTTATCAGTCACCTGTATTTCCTCTGAATTAACTTTGTTCACATCCTCAGCCTATTTTTCTATATATTTGAGCTTTCCTTAGCAACTTTTATGAGCTACATATATGTTGAAAATATTAACTCCTTATTTATAATATTTGTTGCAATATGTGTACCTTCCCCAATTGATTTTTTCATTTATTATTATGATTTTTGCTTTGTGATTTTTTTCCATTGCTTTTATGTTTAGAAAATCTTTTCCTTAAGCCGGGTGCGGTGGCTCAAGCCT
>NW_012117254.1:0-1317 GCF_000951035.1 Colobus angolensis palliatus
ATACCCAGGAAATACTCTGTTATTATGTCCCAATTCACAAGCCCTGTGAGCCTTGAATTCTTCTCTTTAAGCAGATGTGATAAGTCCCGTCTAGCAGGACTATTTGGAGTGTGTGCAATGTAAGTGAAGCACCTGGCTCAGGGCCTGGAATTAAATTAGAAGTTTAAGTAATGGCAGATGGCTGTTATTTCTGATATTATTCGACCTCAGACCCTAGCATTCTGGGATTTTGTTGTTGTCATTGTTCTTCAGGACTGATAAGAGACTATCCAACTCAATAGGGCATGGAATCATTAGCCAAATAAGGAAGTTTCATCCATAAAATTCAGTAAGAATTACCACTTAAGAGAATGTGCCTCAAAATTTGGGTGAGAGATTTCCCCAGCCAGATGCGGCTCAAAGCTCCTAGAATTTGAGTCAAAGACCAACTCCTTCCCTCGCTCCCAGCTGCTTTTCCATCCATACCACTATTTTCATTGTTACCACCCAAAATCTAGTCCCTGCTTACAATTGGTCAAATTGCACTTGAGATAACCTAATTAGAATGACTTTTTAATAGTCAGTTCTGGTTCTCCCAGCCATGTAGAAAAGCACCTGGCCAGTAGCTTCTGGGTCTCCCTTTTGGGGAGACACAAGGTTATCTCACAGGAAACCCTTGCAAATAATGGGTGTCCATCACCTAACTCATGCACTGTGTTCACAAGACACCTTCCATTCCTGCCCCAGGTAGAGGTTTCTCTGTTCATCCACTGTCAAAAAGGAACTGCTCAGAGCACTTTTCCAATCTGGGCTTTTCCCTCTCTGAGGATCTGGCCCTTGACCCACCAGGCTTCATTACAATCAGATCCCTCAGAAGAAAATGCAGTTTCCCAAAGCCCGAAAGGCCCCACACAAGGAATTTACACTCGACCACTCTCACCTGGAGCCCCATACCCACACTCCTCTTTTTCCTCTACATCTTAGAGGACATCTTGCCACCTTAATTATATGACTGCAGCTCCTAGACTCTAATACCCTACGGGTAAGTGTGTGTCTGGCTTACCCTAGTATCTCCACTACTAATCCTGGGTCTTCCACAGAGCAGATGCTCAGTGCATAGAGAAAAAATGAGCCAGTGAACAGAAAGAATTATTTATTCAGATTTTTCTTACATTCACGAAGAAGCCAAGGAAATCCAAGTATGCATATATATTTTTTAAATTTTACAGAGTAGACTGAGTATGTATAAGGCAGGAATTAAGTATCTTTTAATTTCTTTATCTCACATATCTTACGGTGAATTCACATTTTAAATACTCCACTGCTGTTATTATGTCC
>NW_012117254.1:1605-5436 GCF_000951035.1 Colobus angolensis palliatus
GCCTTCCTCAGGCTTGCAGTGCTGACTCTTCTGCTCAAGAGACATGATGATTCTGGTCAGGGCAGCAGGCGGGAATGTGGGCAGGAGCTGGGCGATGGGGACCCACAGGCCTGGGGAGAGAGGGAGCATGTGAGAGGCCTCAGCTGAGAACCGAATCTTGAAGGCTCTAACAAAGGCTTACTTACAGATCTTCTCCTTGGTGCTCCTCTGTGGCCTCCAGGGAATCCTGTCCTCCGGGTTGGCCTATCCCCTGAGAACCTAAAGGAGGAAGTGAGAGAGCACCTCAGGGTATAGCCGGCCAGCAGAGGTCGATTCTGCAGGACTAACAGGGAGGTGAGGCCAGACTCTCTGGAGTTCCACGTGTCCTATGGCAGGTGGGGCCCTTGGTGTGCATTCAGGGCAAACATTCACTGCTGGCACAGCCTGTGCGTCCTCTGCTCTGTGACTTGAGGACACAAGTCTCAGACCAAGCCCTCATTGCCTTGTTCCTGGAGCTCCTAGATGAATCCATGGGCCCCTAGGGTGCAGACTATAAGCACAGTCCCAGTCCCTCAGTGCTATCAAGAGGGCAGGCTGGACTCTGAGGTCCCCACTCTCATAGAGTGGATGGTCCACTCTGTGGTCACTCAGGGCCCTCACATTTCTCCAGGCAGGGCCTGGATCCCACCCTTTTGCTGGCCTGAGAAATTAAGATCAAGAGCTCACATGCCTGAGAGGAAACAGGACATGAGGGGCCCCACATCTGGCCACATGTGCCTAGGTCCTCTGAAGAACGACAGTAAGAGATGTCGAAATTCATTGGAACCCATGTGTTCTGGGTGAGGAGCCTGCTTGGTCCTCACCTCAACTCCTGGCAGAGCCTGGGACCCTCCCTCTACTGACCTGGGTGCAGCCCTCTCAGACCAAGGCCTCCCCCTCCGTGACATCAGTGATCCCAGGACAAGAGAGGGACCTCAGCAGACAGCCAAGCCCATGCTCTCTGGGGTGACAACAGGAGGAAGGCTGATGTCATTGAGGCCCTGTGGTATCCTCAATCTTCCCTCACATTCCTCAGCAGGACTCTTGGCAGATCCTGAGACCACTGTGTCTGTCGACCACATGGGGGTCCCTGTGTTGACCTGAGTAACCCTCTGAGAACAAGGTCCTAACCTCACTGAGATCTGGAATCCGAAATGAGGAGGCACATCCTGTCACCCCTGTGTGGGGTGTCCACAGCTGACCCCTTTGGTCCTGGGGTGAGGGTTCAGATGGCCTCCTGTGGGTCACTCACGTTTGCTCCCAACGGGGCCTGCCCTTCCTCAACCCCCAACCCCGAGATGAGCAGACATTGCCCCTTTACTCCAAGACCTCATCTCCCTGAAGGTCCTCCAACTTCCTGCCTATGGTACAAGTAAGATTGGCACATAAGGCCATCCCTGCTCTGGTCCCCCCTGAGCTAAGAACAGGGGACAGCCAGACTGTGGGGTCCCGTCTTTCTGAGCCACAGGTATCCTCAGACCATAGCCCTCTCCTCTCTGTGACCTGAAAGGTGCAGGAAACATGAGCTACATGTGGCTACCTTGTTCAGGACCTCCCAGGGCCCAGGTCTCCACTGATCTGGAATGCAAGGCCCCCTGAGTCCTCCCTCGTCTTCCTTTCCTTGCTCCTGGAAGGGCTGGAACCCACCCCTCTGCTGACCTGAGTCACCATCCCTTGGATTCCGGAGGCTAAAAGAGGAGGCACCTCATTCTCAGACGGGGTGGGGTGGGCTCCCTGCCTTGGGGTGCTGGGTCTCCTGAGGCCTTCCTCATCTCCCAGGAGGGCCAGGGTCCTCCCTCTGCTACCCTGAGGCTCTGCTCATGATACCAAGCCCCTTCCCTCCTTCAGCCCTGGATGTGGATGTCAAGATCCGAGTGCCTGACCATTCCCAAGTCTTCCGTGGGTTGACTGCAGGGGAAAAAATGAATTCTGCAAAACGGAATTGGGGATGGGGTTGAGGATCTGGATGGTGGGGGAATGTTGGAATGCGGAAGGGGTGGGAATGCAGGGCCCTCAGGGTCCTGATCCTGATGCCAGGCAGAGCCTGGGCCCTGCCTTGGACACACCAAGCTCTGACTCGAGTCCCCTGTGGCTTTAGTGGCAGTGGGAGCTGGGACGGCATAGCCTGAGTCTTCCCCCGGGTGGTCCAGGGCTGGCAGCAGGGGCTGAGCTGGATTGTTTGGGGTCCTCTATCTGGAGTGGGGGCCTCCTCAGTCCTTCATCAGAGTCTCACCTTGACTCGTCACAGAGCTTGGGCCTGCTCCCCTCAGCCAATCTCAATTATCCCCTCAGGACCATGCCCTCGATTCTCTCTGACACCCAAAACGTCCCAGCATCAAGTCTGGGGTTTCCCTGGATTGATAGCAGAAGGGGAACTGGATTCTGCCTGGTGAGGTTGGAGGGCAAGGAATGGGAAATGGGGCAGCGAAGTGGTAGCAGATTTGTGGGAATGGGGGTTAGAGTGGGATCTTGGGGGACCTCAGTTCCCTCTCAAGTTTCTGACTTTGATTCCTGGCAGATCCTGGGCCATGCCCTCTCCTAACCAGCCCTGCCCTGATCACACCAACCTCTGACTCCAGAGTCCCCTGTGGCTTAAACAAACGGGTTGCGACAGGGGCGGTGGTGGGGAGCAGCCCAGCCTGAGAAGTCGGCTTCCTGGGTGGTCCAGGGCTGGCAGTAGGGGTGGTGCTGGATTACTTGGGGCCCTCTATTTGGGCGGGGGAGCCTTCTGAGACCTCCCTCAGCCTCTCACCTTGCCTCCTCAGGGCCTGGGCTCACTTCTCCCTGCTGATGTCAAGCTCCCCCTAAGGAGAACCTCACTTCTAACTCCCAATGAGCAAGTCAGTGGCGTCACATTCAGGTACCAGGGACTTTCCTGGATTGACAGCAGGGGCTGAACTGTATTCTGCCAGGGTGGGGGTTGGGGTGGGGGTTCCAGTGGGAGGGGTGTGGGTGGAAAGGCCGAGCGGATGGAGATCTGGGTTGAGGTATAAGGGTGGTGGATGAGGTGGGAATGGCAATGAAGTGGGGGTTGGGTCATGGGAGTGGGGATTGCAGTGGACTCTTGGTGGCCCTCAGCCCTCCCTGAGATTCCTGACCTTGATGCCTGGCAGAGCCCAGACGGTGCCCTTTCCTAAGCATCCCTTCCATGGTCACACCACGCCGACTCCAGAGTCTCCTGTGGGGACGGGGTGTGAGGACAGGTGGTGGTGGGGTGGGAAGCTGGAGGAGGCGGCCCAGCCTGAGAAGTCAGCCTCCACGGAGTGGTCCAGGGCTGGGACCCTCTATCAGGGATATGGGTGTCCTGAATCCTCCCTCAGAGTCTGACTGCCTGCTCACAAAGCCTGGGCCCCCTTCCCTCTGACAATCTCAAGCCGCCCTTCAGAACCAGAACCTCGCTTCCCTCTAATCCCCAATGCACAAGTCGGTGGCATCACATCCGGCCACCCAGGGCTTGCCTGGGTTGAAATCAGGGGTGTAACCAGATTCTGCACGGATGGGGATGAAGGTGGGGGGGCATGAGGCTGGTGGGGGGTGTTGGGGAGCATAGGGGCACAGGTGGGGGACGGGGGTACGGATGGGGTTGGGAGTGCGGATGGGAATGGGAAGAGGGCAGGGGATAGGAATGGGGTGGGGGATGCTCCACCCTCTCCTAGGGTCGTGACGTTGAAGGCTAGCAGAGCCTGCCCCCACCAGTCTTGCACTGATTACACCAAGCTGTGACTGAACAGTCCCCTGCGGCTTAAGCGGCAGTGGGGTGGTGAGCCCCAGACTCAGATGTCCGTCCACGAGTGACCCAGGGCTGAAAGTAGG
>NW_012117254.1:5533-6839 GCF_000951035.1 Colobus angolensis palliatus
GACCCTCAGCCCTCTCTTACAGTCCTGAGACTGACGCCTGGCAGAGCCTGCCCTCACCAGTCTTGCACTGATCCCCCCAAGCTCTGACTCGAGAGTCCCCTGTGACTTCAGAGGCAGTGGAGTGGCGGGGGACCCAGACTCAGAAGTCTGCCCACCGGTGGCCCAGGGCTGGCAGCAGGAATGGTGCGGGATTATTTGGGGTCGTTTATCTGCAGTGGGGGCCTCCTAAGTCCTCCCTCAGGATCTCACCTTCACTCCTCAAAGGGCCTGGCCCGCTTCCCTCTGCCAATCCCAAGCTCCGGGTCAGACAGAGAAGTTTGCCTCTCTCTAACCCCCAACGCGCAAGTCATTGGCTCATATCTGGGCACCTGGGGCGTCCTGGGGTTGAAAGCGGAAGCAGAACCCGATTCAGCATGGATGGCAGTGGGACGGATGAGGATGGTGGAGGGGGCAGGTTTTTTGGGGTGGGAGACGGCGGTATGAGGATGGTGGTGGATTGGGGAGGATGGATGGGGTGCTGCAGAGGGATGGGAGTGTGCATGGGCTTGGGAGTGGGAATGGGAATGGGGTGGGGATGGGAAGGGGGTAGGGGATAGAAATAGGGGTGGGGTAAGCTCAGCTCTCTCTTACGGTCCTGAGGTTGATGCCTGGCAGAGCCTGCTGCCCTCACCAGTCTTGCACTGATCACCCCAAGCTGTGACTCCAGAGTCCCCAGCGACTTCAGAGGTAGTGGGGTGGTGGGTGCCCCAGACTCAGAAGTCCGCCCACGGGTGGCCCAGGGCTGGCAGCAGGAGTGGTCCCGGATTATTTGGGGTCGCCTATCTGGGGTGGGAGCCTCCTGAGTCCTCCCTCAGCCTCTCACCTTGACTCCTCACAGGGCCTGTCCCGCTTCCCTCCACCAGTCCCAAGGTGCCGGTCAGACAGACAAGCTTCTCTCTAACCCCCAATGCACAAGTCAGTTGCATCACATCCGGGCACCTGGGACTTCCTTGGGTTGAAAGTGGAAGCGGAACCCGATTCAGCGTGGATGGGAGTGGGAGGGGTGACACTGGTGGAGGGAGCGGGTATTTTGGCGTGGGAGATAGCTGTATGAGGGTGGTAGGCGGTGGGGAGGATAGAGGTGCTGGTGGGGGATGGGAGTGTGGATGGGTCTGGGAGTGCGAATGGGAATGGAAATGGGGTGGGGGATGGGAATAGGGCTGGGGTACGCTCACCCTCCTTTATGGTCCTGAGATTGATGCCTGGCAGAGACTGCCCTCACCAGTCTTGCACTGATCACCCCAAGCTCTGACTCCAGAGTCCCCTG
>NW_012117254.1:8046-9472 GCF_000951035.1 Colobus angolensis palliatus
TTCACTCCTCACAGGGCCTGGTCCACTTCCCTCCGCCAAACCCAAGGTGCCGGTCAGACAGAGAAGCTCGCTTCTCTCTAACTCCCAATGTGCAAGTCAGTGGCATCACATCTGGGCACCTGGGACTTCCTTGGGTTGAAAGCGGAAGCGGAGCCTGATTCAGCGTGGATGGGGGTGGGAGGGGAGAGGTTGGTGGAGGGGTCGGGTATTTTTGTGTGGGAGATGGTGGTATGAGGGTGGTGTGGTGTTGGGGAGGATAGGATTGCTGGTGGGAGTGGGGGAGTGAAAGGGTTGTGAATGGGAATGGAAACGGGGTGGGGGATGGAAATGGAGGTGGGGGATGGGAACAGGTGTGGAGTTAGCTCAGCCCTCTCTTATGGTCCTGAGGTTGATGACGGGCAGAGCCTGCCCTCAACAGTCTTGCACTGATCACCCGAAGCTCTGACTCCAGAGTCCCCAGCGACATCAGAGGCAGTGGGGTGGTGGGCAACCCAGACTCAGAAGTCCGCCCACGGGTGGCCCAGGGCTTGCAGCAGCAGTGGCCCGGGATTATTTGGGGTCATCTATCTGGGGTGGGGACTCTCGATTCCTCCCTCAGCATCTCACCTTGACTCCTCACAGGGCCTGGCCCGCCTCCCTCCACCAATCCCAAGCTGCCGGTCACACAGAGAAACTCGCTTCTCTCTAAACCCCAATGCGCAAGTCATTGGCCTCCCATCCGGGCACCTGGGGCTTTCTTGGGTTGAAAGCGGAAGCAGAACCCGATTCAACATGGACGGGGGAGGGAGGGGTGACGCTGGTGGAGGGGGCGGGAATTTTTGTGCGGCAGATGGCGGTATGAAGGTGGTGGCAGGTTGGGGAACATACGGGTGCTGGTGGGGGATGGGAGTGTGGATGTGTTTGGGAGTGCGAATGGGAATGGAAACGTGGTGGGGGATGGGAATGAGAATGGGGGATGGGAATAGGAGTGGGGTACGCTCACCCCACCCTTAAGGTCCTGAGGTTGATGCCCGGCAGAGACTGCCCTCACCAGTCTTGCACTGATCACCCCAAGCTCTGACTCCAGAGTCCCCTGCGACTTCAGAGGCATTGGGGTGGTGGGCGCCCCTGACTCAGAAGTCCGCCCACGGGTGGCCCAGGGCTGGTCCGGGATTATTTGGCGTCGTCTACCTGGGGTGGGGGCCTCCTGAGTCCTCCCTCAGCGTCTCACCTTGACTCCTCACAGGGCCTGGCCCGTTTCCCTCCGGCAAAACCAAGCTGCCGGTCACACAGAGAAGCCCGCTTCTCTCTAACCCGCAGTGCGCAAGTCAGTGGCCTCACATCCGGGCACCTGGGGCTTTCTTGAGTTGAAAGCGGAAGCGGAACCGATTCAACGTGGACGGGGGAGGGAGGGGTGACGTTGGTGGAGGGGGCGGGAATTTTTGTG
>NW_012117254.1:10490-11977 GCF_000951035.1 Colobus angolensis palliatus
CAGGGGTGGTCCGGGATTATTTGGGGTCGTCTACCTGGGGTGGGGGCCTCCTGAGTCCTCCCTCAGCGTCTCACCTTGACTCCTCACAGGGCCTGGCCCGTTTCCCTCCGGCAAAACCAAGCTGCCGGTCACACAGAGAAGCTCGCTTCCCTCTAACCCGCAGTGCGCAAGTCAGTGGCATCACATCCGGGCACCTGGGGCTTTCTTGCGTTGAAAGCGGAAGCGGTACCCGATTCAACGTGGACGGGGGAGGGAGGGGTGACGTTGGTGGAGGGGGCGGGAATTTTTGTGCGGGAGATGGCGGTATGAAAGTGGTGGGGGGTTGGGCAATATACGCGTGCTGGTGGGTGATGGGAGTGTTGATGTGTTTGGGAGTGGGAATGGAAACGGGGTGGGGGATGGGAATGAGAATGGGGAATGGGAATACGAGTGGGGTACGCTCAGCCCTCCCTTTTGGTCCTGAGATTGATGCCTGGCAGGGACTGCCCTCACCAGTCTTGCACTGATCACCCCAAGTTCTGACTCCAGATCCCCTGTGACTTCAGAGGCAGTGGGGTGGTGGGCGCTCCAGATTCAGAAGTCTGGCCACGGGTGGCCCAGGACTGGCAGCTGGAGTGGTGTGGGATTATTTGGGGTGGTCTACCTGGGGTGGGGCCTCCTGAGTCCTCCCTCAGCGTCTCACCTTGACTCCTCACAGGGCCTGGCCCGTTTCCCTCCGCCAAGCCCAAGGTGCTGGTCAGACAGAGAAGCTCGTTTCTCTCCAACCCCCAATGCGCAAGTCAGTGGCATCACATCCGGGCACCTGGGGCTTTCCTGGGTTGAAAGCGGGGGCCGAACTGGGCCTTCTGCCCGGATGGGGATATGGGTGTTGGGGGGTCAGGGTGCGGGTGTGGGGGTAGGGATGGGCGGGGGGGGTTGAATCAGGGTTGGTGGTATAGGGGTGCTGGTAGGGAATGGGGGTGTGGATTGGGTTAGGAGTGTGGATGGCAATGAGGTGGGGGATAGGAATGGGCCTGGGGGACCCTCAGCTCTCTCTTAGTGTCCTGACTTTGATGCCTGGCACAGCCTGCCCTCACCTTGCCTCCTCACAGATCCTGCACCTGCTTCCCTCCGTGATCCTCAAGCTGCTGGTCAGACTGACCACCTCGCGTCTCTCTGATCCCCAATGCGCCAGTCAGTGATGTCACATCGGGGCCACCTGGGTTGACAGTAGGGGCAGAACCTGATTCCGCCAGGGTGGGAGTTGGGTTGGGGGAGAAGGCGAGAGGTCCCGGAGGTAGGGGTTGATGTAGGCGTGCCCCTCAGTCCTCCCTCTGAATTCTGACTTTGATTCCTTGCATAGCCTGGACCCCTGTTCTCTGCGGATGGTGTCTGCTCCCCTCAGACCAAGGTTCTGATTCCGAGTCCCCTGAGGTCACAGTGGGAGGAGAGGTGCCCTTGGGCGACAAGGCCGCTGGGATCTTCCAGGGCTGACAGGAGGGACTAAG
>NW_012117254.1:14241-51703 GCF_000951035.1 Colobus angolensis palliatus
TTTTTTTTTTTTTATCAGGGAAGCCTCACACATATAGGGTAATAGAGAGACTAACATAATGAGCCCAGCATACCTGACACTCAGCATCAACAACTTTAAATACACGGCAAATCTGGTTCCAGTTAGACACTCACCTACCTGCATCTCAGTTGCTGGAATAATGTGGAGCAAATCAAAGACAGCATACCATTTCATCTCTAAATAATTCAATATTCATTTTTAAAACATGAGGACATTGTACCCAGCCGTACCCCTTGCAGAGAATGGCTGCGGGTACCAGGCGAGGTGTTCCCTGGGTGGCTGCAGCACCCGTGATTGTAGTGACCTCTGGGTCACAATCACTACAAACAAAAACCCAATACAATTCTCATTTCTGAAAAATTAAATAAATGGTTATGAAATGTTCAATTGTTTTATGCACTTATCTGGAAGACTTATACTTTATAAAAATTTGCTTCTTTGAATGAGTACCCAAAAATAGTATTACATAGTGATTTTTTGTAATTAAATCTTTTATCACCTGTAGGTCCCCTCCACATGATCTGTTTTCTTGCCATTGCTTCGTTGTTGTTGGAAAGAAACAGATCTTGTGTTCTTTTCCAGTTTTCCATAGTCTGGATTTGCAACACTGTGATGTCCTTTATCATATTATTTAGCCCTTAATTTCTAGGGCTACAAAATGCCCCAGGGTCATCAGATTTATGCCCTGTCCCAGTCGTAAATAAGCCATTTCTCCAAATATCTGGTTCCTTTCAATGGGAAGTGGTTCTAGAAATCTACTTCTGGGTGCTAGGTGTGCTCATTGCTACTTTTGCTTTTGGCGTTTAATTTAAAAGCTCTTTAACAAAGTTATGTAAGTTTTATCTTATGATTTCTTATAGAAGTTGTATAGTTTTTGCGTTTTGCATTAGGTCTATGGTGTATTTTGAGTTAATTTTGTGAAATACCTAAGGATTTGTCTAGGCTATTTATTATCATTTTTGTTTAGATACCCAGTTGTTCATATACCATTTGTTGGAACAACTATACTTTCACCTTTATTGCCTTTGTTATAAATCACCTGATTATATGTGTGCAGGTCTATTTTGGGGCTCTATTCTGTTTTTTTAATCTATGTGTTTTTTTATCCATTCACCAAATGAAAAATACATCTTGGATGCCCCTGTTTCTGGTGATTATCAAATAAGCTATTGTATACATTAATATACAATTTCTTATGTAGACATAAGTTTCCAAATTAGTTGGGTAAATACCTAGGAGTAGGATTGCTGAATCTTATCATAAGACTGTTCAGTTTTGTAAGGAGATGCCAAACTGTCTTCCAAAGTGCCTGTACCATTTTGCATTTCCACCATTAATGAATGAGAGTTTCTTTTGTTCCATATCTCCACCAGCAATTGGTCTTTTTTTATTATTACTGTAGACATTCTAATTAGGTGTGTACTGGTATCTCATTTTAGTACACAATTCTCTAATGACAAAGGACGTTCAGCACTTTTATTACGCTTATTTGCCATCTGTATATCTTCTTTGGTGTAGTGTCTGTTCAGATCTTTGACTGTTTTCATTTATTTCTATCGTCGAGTTTTAAGAATTTGTGTATATTGTAGAGACAAGTTCTTTACCACATATGTATACTACAGATGTTTTCTCCTAGTCTGTAGCTTCTGTTTTTATTCTCTTAACACTGTCTTTTGAACAGCATACGATTTTTATTTTAATAAAGTCCAACTTGGCAAAGTTTTCTTTCATCGATGTTGCTTTTGGTGATAAATTTAAAAACTCACCACCAAACTGAAAATTATATAGATTTACTCTTACGTTTTCTTTTACAAGTTGTATGGATTTTGCATTTTGCATTAGGTCTATGATGTGTTTTAAGTTAATGTTTTTGAAATATGTAAGGATATGTCTAAGTTATTGTTATGTGTCTATAGATGTCCAATTGTTCAGGCACCATTTGTTGGGAAAACTATAGTTTTACTATTATTGCCTTTGTTGTAAATCACCTGACTATATGTGTGCAGGTCTATTTATGAGCCCTATCCTGTTTTATTAATCTGTGTGTCTATTCTTTGCTGATGCTTGTGTCCTCTGTCAAATTCATATTTTGAAGCTTTCGGCCCCAGTATGTCTGTATTTGGAGGTGGGGCCTCTAAGGAAGTAATTAATGTTAAAAGAGGTCTTAAGGGTGGGGCCTTGATCCCATAGAATTAGTGCGCTTATAAGAAGGGACACAAGAAAGCACTGTTGTGCTTGCATGAGAACTCACTCTCTCTCTTTCTCTCTCTCTCTCTCTTTCTCTCTCACCCTTCCTCCCTCCCTCTCTCCATGCACATACACAGAAGAAATGCCAAGAATGGATGTAATGAGAAAGGGCCGTCTACAAGACCACCTCCAGTCCTTTATCTGCGACTTTTAGTCTCCAAAACTGAAAAATAAATAAATTTCTGTTGTTTCAGCTACACAATCCATGGCATTTTGTTATGGAAGTCAAAGCTAACTAAGACATAACCCCAGGGAACAAATTTTTCTTCTGTTTTCTTCTAGAAAAAAGTATTTTTGACATTTAGGGCTATGATTCACTTTGAGTTACACTTTTATATGGGGCAAGGCATGTGCAATGGTTAGTATTATGGGTCAACTTGTCTAGACTATAGTATTCAGTTGTGTGGTCAAACACTAGTCTAGATGTTTCTGTGAAGGTATTTTGTAGATGTGATCAGCGTTTAAAATCAGTTGATTTTAAGTAAAGCAGTTTACCTCCATAATGTGGGTGTGCCTCATACAATCAGTTGAAGGTCTTAAAAGACCAAGGTTTCCTGGAGAAGGAATTCTACCACAAAACTGGAACATAAAAACGCTATGTCAGTTTCTAGCCTGCTGGCCGACAGGCCAGATTTTGGATGTATCAGACCTCAGAATCACCTGAGACAGTTCCTTAAAATATCTATCCTTGTCTTTCTCTCTCTCCCTTTTTGCATGATAGATAGATAGATAGATAGATAGATAGAGGACTGAAATTTAGTTTTGCATGTGGATATCCAATTGTTCCAGACCCAATTGTTGAATACACTATAATTTCTCTCCTCTAATCTTCATTTGCATCTTTATCAATAATTAGTTATCTATAGATGCATATACATGTGGATTCATTCCTGGAGTTTATTCTTTTCTGTTGATATATTGCTGTGATTATGACAGTTCCACACTATACTTATCATTGTTAGTTTACAAGCCTTGAAATGAAGCAGGGTAATCCCTCCAATTTCGTTCTATTTTTTAAAGTTTTCTTTAGCTATTCTAGGGCCTTTACACTTCTGTATGAATGTTAGAGTCAGCCTCCCAATTTCTATTTAAACATTTCTGGAATTTGGATTTGGATTGCACTGAATCTTTCAAAAACCTTGGGGGAAAGTGACTTCTTAATATTCAGTCTTTTGACTAATGAATAAAGTTTATATCGCTATTTACTTAGTGTCTCGTTAAATTTATCTCTGTAATGTTTTGTAGTTTTCAATGAACAGATCTTATACATCTTCTGTCATATTTATCCATTTAATATTTATTTTAAATTACATTGTTTTGTCTCAATTGCCAATTGCTCATTGCTAGTATAAAAACACAGGTATAATGATCTATATCCAGTGCCATTGCTAAACTCTTATTAGTTCTAGAAGCATTTTTAAGATTGATAGAATTGTCTGCATATGCTCTTATTTTCTGTAAATAAAGACAGTTTTACTTGTCTTTTTCCAATCTGAAGGCCTTTTTTGAAAAACACTTGTTACACTGGACAGAACCACAGGCACAGTGTTGATCTATTCTACTCAACACTACCCTGTTCCATGAACTCATCAGTTTTAGGTTGTATTTTTCTACAATGCAAACATCCTGCATGATTTCTGACAGGTGAAAATCTGCCTCATTCACCCTACACTGTTAAAATCCAAGCCTGGGTACTACAACTGCTGAGATGAGCATGACCCCACAGTTGAAACAAGATTCATAAGATATCCAATGTAGGAAATGTATTCACTGAAGTTTGACAGCCTGAAAGCAGTGATTTCAGACTGGGAAAAACTGAAACCCCAGGAGACTGGGAAACCCCTGTGGACACTGGGAAAAGGAGGTACGATGGAAAAGTTCCCTGGTAGTAGCCACGTGAGTGGTCTTCAAGATGTATAAGAGAAATTTTTAGGAGGAAAGTAGGGTGATTCACATCTACACATAGACTTAAATACAGCCAGATTATCTTGGAGAGATTTCTGGTAAAATAAAATAATAATAATAATAATAATTTTTTTAAAAACTAGATAATGGTGAATGGCAGGAGAAAACAGAAAGCAGCATTGAAATGGAGTGACCTGGGGGAAAAGCTTGGAAGAATAATTCTCTCCGTGCCATGTCACCCACCCCAGTTGAACATGGAGGAAAGGAGCAGCACTATCTGTTTGGGAAAGCTCTTTAGCAGTTCTAAAGAAATGCCCCTCTTTTCTTCAACCAGACCACTCTGGCTTCCTCCTCATCCTTCTGTCCCCTCCTCGTCCTTCCTCCTCTCCTCCTCTCTCTCCTCCCCGCTCCCTCCCTCGACAATGTCCTGAAGGTGGTTTGTGATATCTAAGACCTTCTCCCCGACAGGGCAACCATTGGCTAAGTAGTAGCTTGCTGAACTAATCAAAGCTCAGGGGTCTCGTTCGTCATTGTCCTGGGAGGGGTATGTATAGGGAGACCAGGCAGCCTGGAATAGACAATTGAGAGACGCTGGCGAAGATGACCAGGAAATGACAAGCCTCCAGCCCAGTTTTGGAACAATTACCTGCCATCACCAAAGTGGCAAGGAAGAGGAAAGCCCTCCTCTCAACCCAGATCCAGAAGCCCTATCAAGATAAATGAACCACCTGGGCTCCTCCCTTTCTTGACCCTGACTCTTCTCTCCCAAGACTCCTGCCCTGTCCTCACCTAGCACAACCCTCACCTCAGCCCATCCCTTTCTCATGAAGCCCCTGTTCCCACCCCTCCTCCATCCTCTTTCCCCAAACCAGTGCCCTTCTGAGATCTCCCTGTTGTTCCAGATTCCCAAGACAACTAGGAAGGGAAAAGGAACCCTTCAAGGAAGTTCCAGGAAAAACGTCTCTCCCAAAAAGACCACTGCTTCAGGAAAACCTGAGGAAGGGAGTGGGCCAACAGTATCCTGCCATTGTGACCAGCTGAATGAGGAACTCCATCAAAATGAGCCACAGCAGGACCAAAACAGTGAGGAGACCTCTACCTTCTTCAGTGTCTCCCTGAGCAGTCAGTAATTTCAGTGCAAGCTGAGAGGTCTCCAGAGGTCTAACCCCAGATAAATAGCCAACAGGTTCTAGAGTACATTTTACACCCCACAGGGTGTGCCCCATGGTGATCAAAATAAAATAAACCTGTTGTAAAATGATGTGTGGGTCAGTGTGCTCTCTGATTGTGGGGAGGGAGGAAGGAGGAAAGAGGTGGGAGTTTGGGGAGGGAGGGGAGTGGGGTCCTTTTCAATTTCTTTAAATTCTACTTGCTCTTCTTTCTTTGGTTTCCTAGGGTGGAAATTTTGGTTATTGATTTTAGATATTATTTTCTAATATAAACATTTAAAATACGCTATAAATTTCCCTCAAGGAAATACTTTAGCTGAATCCCACAGGTTTCTGTACATATAATTTTATTTCCATTCGACTTAATGTATTTTTAAAATTCTCCTAAGACTCCCTCTTTGGCTTATAGGGTATTTAGGAGCATATTTTAAAATTTCCAATATTTGGGCATTTTTCAGACATCTTGGTGTTTGATTTTGAGCTTAATTATATTGTGGTCTAAGAAGATGCTTTATATTATTTCTATTCTTTTCAATTTGTAAGGTTTGTTTGATGGCCCAAAATACCATATATCTTGGTAAATATTTCATGCACACTCAAGAGGAATGCTTATACTGCTATTATTGGATGCGGGTTTTTTTGTTTTTTTGTTTTTTGTTTTAATTTTTAATTAGGTCAGAGTAGTTAATGGTGCTGTTCAGGTCATGTATATCCTTCCTGGTTTTCTGCTTACTTTTTCTCTGAAATACTGAGAATAAATTCAGAGTTTTGAAAAATATAGTCCCAAGAAACCACAACCACAGTGAAGGTGCAAAATATATTCATCATTCCAAAAAGTTTATTCCTATTATTTTGCTGCCAAACCAACCCTTCAGTAAAAGTGACCCGTGGTGAGCTGAAGTGAGCATCTGCCAACCATGAACACTCCCTTACAACAGAGGCAGTTAGGCACAGAGAGGGGCAGTTACTCTCACACACAGAGAGTATCCAGGAAGAAAACCAGATCAGTAGTGTCATAGAAGCCAGCTTGCTGGCCTGGTCACAGGATGCCCCTCCCTTTCTTGTGCACTGCCTGCCTTTAAGTCTGGCTCTGCCTTCCTGGCCTCCCTGGCTCAGATGAGTGACTCATTCCTTCTGCAGTTATGATCCAGGAATTTCAACCTTGCCCAACTCCCAGCTGCTTCCTTAGTATGACCCGACTACTGCTTCCTGACTAAGGCAGAACATCTAGTCTGCTTTATATACCAGACATCTGGACTTTGGTCCTAAAGGTTTCCTGAGGAAGGCACATCAAGAGCAAAGGCAGTAACCTTATATTTCCTCACCCAAATGCCACATGGGAACCACAAGTGACAGGCTGTTTGACATCTTGTAGTCACACTCTGAGGACTTGGGTGTTGCAGACAAAACTCTTGGTAAGCCTGGTGAAGGAAGATATTTTTCCACTAGTTTCTCTGTCACTCTCTTTTCCAGCAGCCCCTAAAGCCACTGCCAGATGCAAGAGTCTCATGCTCTGCCACATTGTAGCTGAGCCACAGTGATCCTCTCTGGGCACCATGGGGATTAGGAACACAATATGGTGAGGCACTTATAGATGACAGTCTAACCCATTTTTCTGCTAAAAAACTGAGTCCCCAAGGAGGGACTAAGACATTGAAGCTAACATCTTATGGTTTCCCAAGCTCTTTAATATATAGTATTGGAAGAAAGGCAAAAGGAGGCTCTTATTTCCATTTTTGGAAATCAGAATCCTGGAGTTCTAGTTGGTAAAGTGTCTTGCCCAGGGTAAGTGGCTTTTGACGTTTCCGCTGCCCTGTGAAACCTTTTTCACAACTGGCATAGTGGCTCAGCTGGGCCAGCCAGAGCCCTGCTCCTGAGCAGCTGTGAGTATCCCGTGTTCTTTACAAAGAGCACTGTACAGAGCAAGGAATATCTGTTACTGTCAAGTAGAATAGCCAGCAGAACCAGCAAGAACCCTTGAGGTCCTCATTCTATGGAGGAAACTGAAGACCAGAGACAACAAGGTCTTGTCCAAGATCACAAGCAAATTCATAAAAGGCAGCGCTGAGCTGCTATTGCCTGGCAGGCTTGGGATCATCCAGGGAAAACGTGGCTGTTCCCTGTGGTTTCACCTGCTTATGTGTGCTTCTGAGAGTGTGTTACTATTCCCTCATTGCCCCTCCCTCTCTCTGCATAGGCCATGTGGATTGTCCTGCCAGCCTCTCTTCACCCATGCAGGGTCAGTGCTACCGGTTACTACAGTTCAGTGGCCAGGCAGAGGACCTTGTGGTCTCACAGATCCCAAGATGACTGGAGGAGGAATACCCTGAGAAGTCCCAGGATCAACCTTTGTCTTCCTGATGGAGAGCCCCACCCATCGCTTCTCCTGCCTCTGGTCTCTCACTGACTTGGCTTGAATCCCTCACTCTTGCTCTGGCACAGGCCCTGTTTTCCCTGCCTTCTATGCCTCTGGGGATTTATTCATAGCACTTCCATCCTCCTCTCTCAGACTCATCTTTCCTTACCACCAAAAGCCACAAGCTGGGAGGCTGGGCCCTCTTCTCAGTATGTTTCTGTGGACTCCATGAGTCTTCCCCAAAGTTTTGAGAGGTCCAGGTTTCCACGCTCAGGAATAGAGGCTCAGAAAAGTGAAGTAACTTGCTGCAAGTCACACGGACACTAAAGAGTAAAACCAGGATTGGAACCATAACTTGGATTTCAAAGCCTGGGCTCCTGCCACTGCACATGAGCCTCCCTCTCTGTGTAGCCTGAAGTCTCCTGCTAGGAGTGAGGAAGCAATTGTGGCGTCATGGTGATGGGACAAAATGAGAATCAGAATACCTGGATTGCTTCCAGTTCCAGCTTGGCCCCTTGCTGCCTATGCAGCCTTGCCACAGCCACCTCATCTTTCTGGGCCTTGGTTTCCCAGCTATATAGTGTGGACTACTTTGCAAATCCTTTCTAGACTTCGGTCAGTCAACATATCTTTAGTGCACTCAGATTTTGTGCTAGATTGTTCCAGGCACTAGGGAACAGTTACATAAATTCTCAAGGAGCTCATAGTCTACTGAGGGTGGAGGGTTAGACTACATAAATAAATGACCAAAGTAGATTATTCCATGCTTGCTGAGTGCTACAAAGAAGATTCAGTAGGAAAAGTGGTGGGAAGTGCTGGGGGTGGGGGGCTGCTTTAACTAGGATGCTAGGAGCTTAAGGTTGGCATGTGGCTCTAGCAGAATAATACATCTGGAAATGCTCAGCACACCAGTATTGTAAGAAGGGCAGGCCAGTTGGCCTCTTGCCTTCAGATCCTTGTATCCCATTCTCAGTCCTAGTCATCTCCTCCTACTTCCTGGCCTTCAGCTTGCTCTGGCTTGAATTCCTTGCTACAGCTCCAGTTCGGGCCCTATTTCTCCCTGTCATCCATGCCTCTGGGACTTTCTTTGTAGCACTTCCATTCTCCTCTCTCAGACTCATCTTTCTTTAGCATTGTCTGAGATGCACCTACGGGGAGAAACCTGCCCCTCTCTAGCTCCTTCTGAGGCCTCACATATCTGTCTTCTTATGCTCTGGCCTCACAGGATGTGATTCTGTGTAAGAATAGCTCTCAGCACACGGATACTTCACTTAGCCCATCAGATGGGGTCTCAGAAGGCTATGACTGCTTCAGAACCATTTTGGTGGCCCCCAACATTATACCGCATGCTGCTTGACACAGAGGAGGAGAGGTGCTCAGTTTTTTGTTGTTTGACACTGTCCATAGTGGCAGCAAGGCTTACAAGTTCTTAAACTGAAGGCTTTGTAAAGCCTGGCACAGCCAGGGTAGAGACAAGCAGAGGCTGGTGGTAGGGAGAAAGGGAATGTAGGAGAAGAGAGCACTGGGTTTGTCCAAAGTCACTGAGATAGAAGACCTAGAACCTTCCTTCATGAAATACCCTTTTCTCTATTTTCTCACAGATCATTTCTTCTGACTCTCTTCTCATTACTGGCTGATCCCCCTCAGTTTTCTCTGTCCAACCATTAAGTGTGGGTGCTCCTCAGGACTGTGCCCTAAACCCTCCCAGCTTTTCCTCTCTGTCACCATACACTCCCTGGCTAATATTATCCATTCTCTCTCTCCAGTGTGGTATCTCTCCTGAGCTTCCGAGCTGAGTATATGGTTGTTTCCCAGGTCCCTCTACCTGGAGGCCTAACAGGCATCTCAGCCTCAACAAGACCCAAACCAGCCTCATCTCCTACACTCCAATACAAGAGTACCGTGATTAATCCAGCAGTCATCAGAATTGGAAATAAATGCTCACCAATCCACCTATTTCACTTCTAAATAACTTCTAACTCCATCTTCTCATCTCCATCTCCACTACCACCATGTTGATACAGGTCTTTGTGCTGGTCCATTTGCCCTCGGAGCTATTCATCACCCTTCCTCTGCTCCACTCTGTTTTTCAGGCTGCATTTTCTAACCTCTTGTGCTTCCTGGAGGGCGATTGGAGGGTGAGAGGAAGGGGGAAACCAAGAGGGTATGTATTTTGTTCCTCTCTCTGCCTTAAACTGCATCTGTCTCGCCTGTGACTCCATCTCCCACCAACAGACACTCCGTGATTCCAGTTTCCACCAGGTGGTCCTGTCCCAGGATTCTGGAAACCCTGGCTCCATTCTTTGTCTCTTCAGCCAAGGGCAGGTAGTGATTTCCTGCTGTTGCTTATCTCTGGGTTGACTTATCTTATGCAATATGGCTCATCAGTAATTCCACCTCCTCTGTAACTAGTTCCCTGCATTACATTTATCCTCTAAAAAAATAATTGGAAGGGCTTCTCTTTCCCTGGTTGAACCCTGACTGATATAGCCCTTATTACTTCTAGCCTAGCTTATTGTAACAGCTTTTTAGTAAATCATCCTGATTCTAGTCCTATTTCTCTCTAATTTGCTCCTAACACCACAGACAGAGTAATATCCCTTACGATAACTTTTCATAAAACTCAGCTCTTGAAGAGTTTTATGAAAAGTTATCGTAAGGGATATTACTCCATCTTGCCTAGAAGATGTAGTCCTTACCTTGGTTTGCAGTCTAATGGTAGGATGGGTGAGAGAGGAGACCATTGCCAGTGTTTGGTTACCAGATGGGGCCAGGGCAGCAAGTGAGGGATTTCCCTTAGCTAGAGGCTCAGTTTCAGATTCCCTCCTCAAAGAAGGGAAGGTGAGCTCTCAAAAATAGCCTTGGTGAGTAATAAAGATTTCAAGACCCCCTGATTGATACAGACCAACCAATTGGAAGTTCCTGCTTCATCCACTTGCTACATTTACAAGACATTCCTGTTACAACAACAGATGACCAAAGCACACCTGTCAAATAAGCTCAGGAGAATATTTTCTTTACCTAGTTCCCCTGGCTTAAAAATTGAATTTGTAAAAATATTTAAAGAGCTTTGATACAATTGGATTTTTTAAAGATCAGGGAGTCAGGGGTCAAGGAAAATAAAAATTAGAAAAAATAGATGGAACCAGGGCTAAGTTCGTACAAACCTTGCATGCTATGGGATCCTGAACTTTTGGCTTAGCTTGGAATTTTTTAGTAGGCAGTTCCAGGAGAAAAACTCTCCTTTACATGATCCTCAGGGTTCGAAAGACAAAAAACAATCACTGACTCATAGAAGCAAACTATTTCACATAATATATGAGAAAGAAATTGCTTCTAGGGATCTTCATAAAGAGGACAGGATAGACTTAGTGAACAACATCCTCAACGACATTTTAGAAGTGAGTGTTCTAAGGGAGGCTTCTGTCAGAATTAGATAACATTTTCCTGGGCTCATGGTTTAAGTGTGTATGCTGTTGGGGAGAAGAGGATCTGGAGTTACATTTTATCTGCTTTGTATTATTTTTGCCATTGTTTCCTCAGACTCCTGCACTGTAATACTTACTGAACTTGTTGTGATGACCGAGAATTCTTTTGCCTTTGCCTCTCCCTTGATTAATGTATCAGGTCTATGTCATGTGGACGTTTACTAATCCATCCAGCAACCACTTATGGATAACCTACTGAACTCCGGTACTACAATGGTGAAGTGGATTGATACAGCTTCTGCCACCATGAAATTGAAAATGTAGTGTGGGGAGACAGATGATAAATAAGCCAACAAATAAATAAACAAAAATATTAGATAATGATGATGGCTTGCAGGAAATAAAACACAGTAATGGGATAATGTTTGGGTAGGGGGATGCTAATTTGTATAAGATGGTTAGGAAAGGACTTTCTCCAGGATTAAAAGTTGAGCTCATACTTGAATAATGTGAAGGAAGAAACCATACAAAGTTCTTGGATGAAAGTAATTTAAGAAAATGAGACAATAAGTGTAAAGGCCTTGAGGTTGAAAGCAGCTTATTCAAAGAACAGGAAATAGGTCAATATAACTAGAAAGGAGTAAAGCAAGGAAAATGGTAAGAGATGCAAATGGGGAGGTAGTCACGGGCCAGATTATGCAGGACCTTTGTATGTCAATCAATTAATAACTTTGAATTAGTAGTGCTGCCAGAGATGAAAGGGTGACCTAGAGACACCGTATGTGCAAAGGTATACAGTAAAGTTCTGTACCTTCAGTGCTTTTCTAAAAAATGTCAGAAAATGTTGAGAATTCACAAGAAGATAGAGGGGACCTCCCAAGAATCGCATATGCAATGTAAAGATAAAGTTCACTCTGGCAGCAGTTGATTTTTCTCCTCTCTCCTAGAAATGTAATGTGAGTTATTACAGTGTTGCCATGAGTCTAAACCTGGAAAGGGCTATAAAATATTACGACAGGGAAAGGAAGTTTTCTCTTTCTTATATGGATTATTTACAGAATTTCTCTTTTGGAGACAGGTTGGAGAAATTGCCCAAGCTCCCATGACATTCATCCAGAGAAAGTGAAATCAATAACACGGCCAACAAATCTGTGAGTCAGAGTTGTATTTTCTACTTTTAAGTTACCTACAGACTCCAAAGTGCCATTGATACTAAAATCAGTATGTTACAATCAATAACCCATACCTTGGTAGGCTGCTTCTTGTGGTGTAGTTGCAATAGTTAAGAGAAAAAATAATAAGAACCTGGACTAAGATAATGGCAATGCGGATGAAAAGCTAGGAATCGACTTCAGAAATGTAAATCAAACAAAAATCAGCAGGATGTGGAGATTAGTTGGATAACTCCCAAAATCACTACATCGGTGACTGTGAGGATGATGCAATCATTCACTGAAATAGGAAACACAGGGAAGGAGTTAAGTTGCATGGGGTAGGGTAAGGGTAAGGATAAGGTGGTGAGTTCAGTTTGGCTTTGCTGCTTTTGAAATGCCTGTGGGATGTGCAGTTAGAGATGTTGGGTGCATAGTTTGTTATATGCATTAGGAAGTCAGGAGAGTTATGAGCTGCAAGTAAAAGTTTTTGTGGGGAGGAGTGTCTTGAGCTTGGAGGTGGTGGTTGGAACCTTGATAGTGGAGAAGACTGTCTAGGGAAAAAGTTATAGCCTTAAGAAAGGAACCCTGGGTTGTGTAACATTTGACAGATAGTTAAAGAAGTGGCAACCCCAAAGAGAATGAGGAGAGACATCATAAGTCAAAGGAGTAGAGTCAAGAAAGGCATGGCCAACAGTCTGCAGTGTTACTAAGGGGTCAAATAAAAAGAGGACTGAGACTTAACAATGGATTTAGCAATCTGGATGTCATTGCTGACCTTGACGTGAGTGGTTTTCTGTGGAGTAGTGAGCAGAGTCTAGAGCAGTAGAGTAGACTGATAAGCAAGTGGGAGGTTGGTAAGGGGTGGAAACAATAAGCATATATATCTCTTTCCAAGAGTTTGACAGTGGTGGAGGGAGTGGAGGAAGATATGGTGGTTGGGAGATAACACAAGTGTATATGCGTATCCAAACTCACCAAATTGTATGCATTAATTACGTGCAGTTTTTCTGTACACTAATTATACATCAATAAAGCTGGATTTAAAAAGAAAAACTATAGACCATAGATTTATGAGTTTTTAAAAATAGTTATGAGAATCTTTTTTCTTTTATATTGCAGCAATTTGAATGTGTTTTCAAGTTTGGAGAAGACCTTAGAGAAAAGGAGCATGAAGGAGCAGGAGAGAAACGGAAAAAGCGATGAGGAGACAGAAGGGGACATATTAAGGACTTGGGAGTATGAGTGTGGGAGAGATGCTTACCTTTAACAGAAGGAGAGACACCTCTGAGGCTGGAGGTGAAGTGGTCAGAGAAGAGAAGACTCATAAATCAATAGGAGGGCAGAGTTAAGGAGTTAAGAGATTTAATTTCTTATGGCCTCCATGTTTTCAAGGAAGTAAGAGCAAAGTTGTTTTCTATAGGCAAGAAAGACGCCAATTTTTAGGAGGCTTGAGGAAAGCAGAAAGTGTTTATTTTAGTGACTGGTGAATGTAAACATTCAAGAAGCCTTGCTGGCCAGTTTCTTTGCAGTCATACAAGACTTTTTGAGCTTGCCACTCATTTACAACCTAACTGTCCAGCCTTATCTGCTGAATGAAAACTGGAGGAGAAGGTCACGATGGCCATGGAAAAATATTCCCTTGCAGCAATGATTGCTCAGTTGAGGACAAACCTTGATTTATAATGAGGCTAATCATGGTTGTGTGATTTGCCCCCGCTAGCCTCAGAGCTAGGTCTAAAAGCAAAGAATAGGATTGTGGATTATTAGTTCATCCAGGGATATGATTTTGTTGAGTCGATGCAGGAGAAAGAGATAAATGTACAAGGATCAAGAGTTCTGGGGACAGAGTTGTTCCACTGATTCATCATGTATGGGAGACTGGCTTGGGATGAAAGAAAGAAAGGCTTGAAGGAGCCTGCTGCACTGGGATTAAAGGGATGCACCCAGTGACTGAAGACCTGTCTGAGGTCAAAGAGAAGTGACTTCAGTGGGAGTTAGTTGAAAGGATAGGGGCACATGGTCAGGGCATGTGATCTGAGGTCTGTTGGGGGTAACTTAGCTGGGGTTTCAGCATCTGAGCTTTTGGATAATGCTCCGCATCCGCATCTGTCTGCTCATCGACATTGGCTGACAGCTTCCTGGAGGCCTGCCTCAGGAAAATTTGGCAGCAGAGAGTGGATGAGTGGACTTGGAAAATCCCAATTCTTTTTGAGATAGAGAAGAGGTGTTAATACTTTGGACCCAGGAGAACTAAATGGAAATAATATTTTTCAAATGGAAAAGGCACCACAAATGACTAATTAGAAAGAAGACTTTTTTGTCTCCTGGACCAACTGAGAAATGCATGTGATTTGGAGTATAGTGACTTTTTCAATTTCTTAGAAATGGCTGTGGCTTTTCATATGTATAAGGGCATTAATTAAGCTAAAATTGCTTTCATTCTCTAAAAATATATGACTATAATAAGAAAAGAAATTGGCCAAATTAACAGAAACCTGAGGATTTACTGGAAATGATTTGTGTTCTTTATGACTTGGATCAGAGCTGGATCAAACAAGTCAGATGCAAAGTGCTAGGACTGACTGGCTTGATGATGTAACAAGCTGGCTTAGGTCACTGACTGGCCGACTTCAGCCAAAGAGCCAGCTCTGAGGGCACTTGGTTTTATACTGACTGTGAAACCTCACAGCCATGGCACCCTCTGCTTGGTCCTGATGGGGCAGATATGATCTAGAGACCATGCAGAATCAGTCATCCAGCTGCTCTCCTAGGCTGTTCTCAACAGTCTGAGTATCCCATTCGTTTGTGAGCATTTGAACCTGTTCTGACCTTTAGGCTCGTTCCTGTAATAGACAGAAGATCATGAACACACTGTTTTCTTTTAGTTATTATTCTCCTTCTATCAAATCTCACAGTGCTTCTCACATTTTAATCATCATAAGAAACACCTGGGGATCTTCAATGCAGATTTTGACTCAGTAGGTCTGGGTTGGGATCTGAGATGTTGCAAAGTATCCTGATGCTGATGGTCTGGGTGCTACACTTTGAGAAGCAAGGCTCTCAACCAGGACTTTCCCCAAGACAGCATTCCCTCACTCACCTTGTCAGTGGGCATTTCTGAAAATCTCCCATGCACCAATCACTATGCTAGGCACTGGGGTTGGGTGTGGGGGGATAAAAAGAAGATAAAGAGAATACATAAGGAACGAGACACAGTTCCTGCCCAGAACAGAATAGGTAATGATACTGCACTCACGCCTGTAATCCCAGCACTTTGGGAAGCCAAGGTGGGTGGATCACCTGAGGTCAGGAGTTCGAGACGAGCCTGGCCAACATGGTGAAACCTTGTCTCTACTAAAAATACAAAAATTAACTGGGCATGGTGGCGCATGCCTGTAATCCCAGCTACTCAGGAGGCTGAGGCAGGAGAATAGCTTGAACACCGGAGGAGGAGGTTGCGGTGAGCTGGCATCACGCCACTGCACTCCAGCCTGGGCAACAGAGTGAGACTCCACCTCAAAAAGAAAAAGAGAAAAAGATAGACAGACAGGGGATTGGGGGAACACAGGGAAGAAATTAATCTCCTAAGATTTTTCAGAAGAATTCACAGAGGAAGTGACATTGAGATGGGTTTTGAAATCTGAATTGGAGGGCACCAGACAAAGAGATGCAGAAACTTTTCCAGCAAAGGGAAAAGCTTGTACAAAGGCCTAGAAATGTGAAGCATGTTTGAGCAATGGCAGTAAGACTAATGTCACCAGAGTCCCAGGTGACCAGTGGTGAAGAGTGGCTGTAGATGAGGCTCAACAGCTATGCTTTAAGTGAGAGAAAGGGTCACAAAGACCTTGTTTACCCAGCTAAGAAATTGGTCAGCAAACTTCTTTGCCTGTTTACACTTACCAGCTAAACAAAAGGTAAGGCAGGTAGACTGGGCAGACAAATATCTCAGAATAACAGTAACTTTCACAAATGCTCCTGCCTCCTATACTGGGCGAGGCCTCCCCTGGGAGGAAAGCGTTGACAGAGCCTGCAAAGGGGCAAAGCCTTTTGACAGCCATCATTGGAACCAAATTAATGTGCTAATTACTAACGGGGCTCATTTGTGCATCAGAGTCAGCATCAAGGCTCTAGGCTACTACTTTGTGTCTAATTTGCTGTGAGAATCCATGTGCTTTATGTAATGAAAATAAATTGTCTACTTTTCTTTAAAGACTGCATATAATTGGGCCTTTAACAAATTTATACAGGATTTATACAGGCTCTGTCTCCCACTGACTGCCATCATAGCACAGCCAAGTTCCATCAGTACAATGAGGGGACTGAAACCTGTTAGGCTTCTCTAGTTTAGCTGGGTAAGGACAGCAAGGGGAAAGAGAGAGAGAGAGAGACAGAGACAGATACATAGAGACAGAGATAGAGAGATACAGAGACAGAGGGAGAAATGGAGGCAAGAAGGAAGTGAAGGAAGAAGAAAGGAAACAAAAAGAAAAATGACATTTAAAAATTAAAATAATAAAAAGACATTTAAAAGACAAAGCATGTAGGTAGCAATCACCACGGGCAAAACCAGAACTGTGTCGACATTATTACGCTCAATTTGTTGTTTATACAATAGCAAAACCATTAATTTTAATTGCATATGGGAGAGTGGCATAATCTTTTCCTAGTTTAGGCCCTTTTAAGCTTATAATCAGGCCCTGTTCTGGGGAATTTAACCATCTGGATCATGAGTGTATGAGGTATGGGTGAGAGACTGAGCTGGCCTGAATGGTCCAGCCATCAGCACTGAATATTTGGTCACTCCCATTCAGTTTCACCCCAACAATAAAATTATCCACCAGGATGAGAGATTTCAACCTTACTTACAAACTAACTTTATTGAATTTAGTTGCGTTTAGTCAAATACCCTTTTTTCCACTGGCTACATGAGGCTAAATAACTCACTTGATTAAGTTTTTCCATGATTGTCCAATTTCTCTGGGCATAATGCAGCCATCCTACATAACCAGAAGTGAGCAGGCAAGTGATGAGCTGCTTATTCCAACCTCTCATTCTAAATGACAGTGAGGATGCTGGCTAACACCCTCTGGATTCATTACTGGGTCGGGTAATTTGTCCATAGTGTCCTATGGAATTTGGCTACTAACCTCTATGCCTCATGGGGAATGGCAGAACTGGCTGGAGAAAGGGAAAAGAAGGGAGCTTGGTGGAGCCTGACTAAAAACCTTTCTCTCAGACATGAAGGACTGGGGAAGCAGACCTTCTGCCTGCCATTACCTTTATACCTAGGTTCCAATTATGGGCAAGTTGTTTCACTTCTTTAGGCTTTACATCAGTGAAGTGGAGGTGTAGTACTAACAACTACCTCTTAGATGGAACTATGGAGGGGTGGGGATGGGTGGCGTCCATTCATTCATGTCTTCATTCATTTAATAAATACGTATTGAGTACCTACTCTGGGTCAGGTCCTGTGGAGAAATGTGGATTACAGTAGTGAAAAGAACAGATATCATGCTGGACTTTCTGTTAGAGGAGACAATGAACAAATGTATAATGTCATCACAGAAGGTCTCCCTAGGGAGGTGGCATCTGAGTTGAAACCTAAGTGATGAGAAAGAGACAGACCTGCAAAAATCAGGAGGAACAGATTTGAAGCAGAAAAAAAACAAAAACAAAAACAAAAACCCCAGCACGATCATCACTATGGAAAAGCTTGGCTTCTTAGAGTAGAAAAAAGGCCTAATGGCTTCAGCAGAGTGACCCAGGGGAATTTTGGTGATAGGTGAAATCATAGAGGTAATAAGGACCTGGCAAGACCATGAAAAGGTATGTGGATTTTATTTGCACTGTGATGGGAAATCACTGGAAGCTTTTAAGCATGAGAGAAACATAAGTTGGTTTAGCTATTTAAAAGATCCTTCTGGCTGATGTGGGGATAACGGATTGGAAGGGCTGAGAGTACACATAGGGTGGCTGTCACAATGGTCTAAACACAAGATGTTATTAGTTCACTGGAGTTGAAGGAATCTCTTAGGTTACGGCTTTTTACTAAGCAATTAATGTTGTTTTGATAATCTTCCATTCTCCTGCCCCATTCGCCAATTTTTCCCTCACCACATTCATTAACCACTTCTGCCTTTGAGCCACAGCTTCTCTGCTTTGGTGGGTCTGGGCAATAGAACATGATAGAATGGAGGAGTAAGAGTTACTGAAGGAAGAAATGGATGGACTGATGGATAGCTAGATGGATGGTTATGATGGCCCATATCATCATTATATATCCCTAATGCCCAGGAGAGATCCTGACACAAAGCAGGTTTTCAAATATTGACTGAATGGATGAAGGATTGTGCTGATAAGTCAAAGTCAGTTTATCTCCAGAATGAGAAATACTGAGTCTTGTTGTTTTAGTGGTGAAAGAATTATAAACTTTGGGTTAGAGAAAATTGCAGAACAGGGACTTGGGAAGAATATGTAGGCAAGGTGGGCCTCACTTGAAGAAAATAGGTTTGCTTTTTTTTTTTTTTTTTTACGGAGTCTCACTCTGTCACCCAGGCTGGAGTGCAGTGGCGCTGTCATGGCTCACTGCAACCTCTACTCCTGGGTTCACACCATTCTCCTGCCTCAGCCTTCCAAGTAGCTGGGACTACAGGCACCCACCACCACGCCCGGCTAATTTTTTTATTTTTTAGTAGAGATGGGGTTTCACTGTGTTTGCCAGGATGGTCTCGATCTTCTGACCTCATAATCCACCCGCCTTGGCCTCCCAAAGTGCTGGGATTACAGGTATGAGCCACCGCATGTGGCCAGTTTGCTTTTTTTAGTAATAATTGACTCAGAAGAAATGTTTCAAAGGGATTTTTAGAAAGTCATTTTGCATGGACATTGACCACATATTTCTTGTTGATGATAATACAAACATGAAAGATTTGGGTTAGTTGTAAGTTCATTCCTGATATACCAAACAACTCAGCAAACCCCTTACCAAGTTTTGGCCATCTCAGTAAGCTGCACTGTCTTCTACCAAGTTCCTTAGACCAGAAAGATAGCAGTTATTCTAGACTATTCCCCCTCTTTTGCTTACTACGTCTAATATATCACCAAGTCCTATCAATTTTACCCCCTTAAACATCTCTCTGATCCACCCACTTCTTACCATGCCAGCTGACACCACCCCTTTCCAGGCCACTGTTATCTGCTGCCTAGACTTCTGCAAATGACTTCTAATTGGTCTCTCAGCTTCCACTCTTCTACTTAATGCAATCCATTCTCCATCTAGCAAAGACATCTTTTTAAAGAAATTGGATCATTTCCTTCCCATACATAAAGCCCTCCAATGGCTAGCTCCAATGCCTACCTTTCCAGCTTCATTTCACACCTGTCTCTTTGCTTCTACTGTATTCTCCTGCCACACTGTTATTTCAGAATATTTTTCTGAAATCTGTGTTTTCACATACTTGGTTCACTCTGTCTATTGTCCTGCTCTGTCTCCCTACTTCCTCTCCTGCTCAGGAGGGAATACTAGTTTTGGAAGAGACAGGTCCAAAGCATGAGATGGGTAGAATTTCTCAACCTCTATCCCCACTGCAGTCAGTCTAGCATCCAACAGCAGAAATTCTTGACCTGAAATTGGGTGAGGAGAGAAGGGGAATAAAAAGATGGTCTGACAATGAATGATGACATCCTGGTCCATCCAGGAGCATTTGATCTCTTCTCATCTAGTCTTTATTTATCTATCCAGTGTCAGTGCAGGAGATTAACCTGAGCCAAAATACTAACTTATTGTGCCAATGCAAGTTGTAGCTCTAAGTAAGGGGACAACATTATCCAGGCTGATTTATTTCTGACCAACCATTTGAGTCAGAGCACTGGAGAATACAAACCTTGGTTGAAGGCCTTCAGGAAAATACAAACCCATTCCATATTCTCTATGGTTTCAAAGGCCATGCAAGGGCCAGAGCCACTCCTGGTAACACAGTTTCTGAGCAATACACACTCCCCAGGTCTCCCTGGTAATCCAGTTGCCTTGGAAACACAATGATGCGAAAAGTGCTACCTACAGCGAGTGGTTGCTGCTTATCTCTGTTAAATGAAAATCTTCACTCAGCAGAGTTTTGAAAATTCAGGCAAGTTCCTTTTTATCTTGATCCCACTGCCTGGCACATTCTATTTTATGCCAAAAGCCAGCAGGAGCCCTTCACTTCTCCTTAACTGATGTAGACATTTTTTCTGGTTTTGGATTTTGCTACTGTCTAATTGGCTATTACTCTTTGACCCCAGGATGCTCTTTTCAGAATACCAGAAGACAAAAAAATACAGGTATAGAGTGCATGAACTTTCCCTTGTTGATCCCATCTGAAAGTAGACTGAGGTGAGAGTCTGAGGTATCTACAGAAATCCTTTCCCATCTCACAAATCTTGCTCACTGATTGTATTAGCCTGTTCTCATGCTGCTAATAAAGACAAACTGAAGACTGGGTAATTTATAAAGTAAATAGGTTTAATGGACTCACAGTTCCACGTGGCTGGGGAGGTCTCACAATCATGGTGAAAGGCAAATGAGGAGCAAAGTCACGTCTTACATGATGGTAGGTAAGAGAGAGCTTGTTTAGGGGAACTCCTCTTTATAAAACCATCAGATTTAATGGGACTTACTTATTCACTATCACGAGAATAGCATGGGAAGGACCAATGCCTCATTATTCAATTACCTCCCACCAGGTCCCTTCCATGACACATGGGAATTCTGGGAGCTACAATTCAAGATGAGATTTGGGTGGGGACACAGCCAAACCATATAATTCCACCCATAGCCCCTCCCAAATCTCATATTCTTACATTTTGAAACCAATTATGCCTTTGCAACAGTCCCCCAAAGTCTTAACTCATTTCAGCATTAACTCAAAAGTCCACAGTCCAAAGTCTTATCTGAGATAAGGCAATTCCCTTCCACCTATGAGCCTATAAAATCAAAAGCAAGTTAGTTACTTCCTAGATACAATGGGGATACAGTCATTGGGTAAATAAACCTGTTCCAAATGGGAGAAATTGATGAAAACAATGGGGCTACAGGACCCACACAAGTCCAAAATCCAGTGGGACAGTCAAATCTTAAAGCTCCAAAATGATCTCTAACTCCTTGTCTCACACCCAGGTCATGCTGATGCAAGAGGTGGGCTCCCACAAACTCCAGCAGCTCTGTCCCTGTGACTTTACAAGGTGCAGCCTCCCTCCTGGCTGCTTTCACAGGCTGGCATTGAGTGTCTACAGCTTTTCCAGGTACCAGGTACACGGTGCAAGCTGTATATAGATCTACCATTCTAGGGTCTGGAGGACGGTGGCCCTCTTCTCACAGCTCCACTAGGCAGTGTCCCAGTGGGGACTCTTTTTGGGGAATCCAACCCCACATTTTCCTTCTGCAGTGCCCTAGCAGAGGTTTTCCATGAGGGCTCCATCCCTGTAGCAAACTTCTGCCTGGACATCCAGGTGTTTCCATATATCTTCTGAAATCTAGGCAGAGGTTCCCAAACCTCGATTCTTGACTTCTGTGTGCCCACAGGCTTAACACCACTTGGAAGCTGCCAAAGCTTGGAGCTTGTACCCTTCAAAGTCACTGCCCAAGATGTGCCCTAGCCCCTTTTAGCTACAGCTGGAGTGGCTGAGATGCAGAGCACCAGGTCCCTAGGCCACACACAGGAGGGGGCTCCCAGGCCCAGCCCAGGAAACCATTTTTTCCTCCTAGGCCTACAGTCCTGTGATGAAAGCAGCTGCAGGGAAGGTCTCTGACATGCCCTGGAGACATTTTCTTTATTGCCTTGGCAATTAACATTTGACTCCTTGTTACTTATGGAAATTTCTGCAAAAATTTTTTATTTCTTTCCAGAAAATGGATTTTTGTTTTATATTGCATTGCCAGGCTGCGAATTTTCCAAAGTTCTATGCTCTGCTTCCTCTTGAATGCTTTACTGCTTAGAAATTTATTTTACCAGATATCCTAAATCTTCTCTCTCAAGTTCAAAGTTCCACAAATCTCTAGGGCAGGGGCAAAATGCCACCAGTTTCTTTGCTAAAACATAGCAAGGGTCACTTTGCTATGTTTCATGTTGTCTTGCTAAAACATAGCAAGAGTCACCTGGCTCCAGTTCTGAACAAGTACCTCATCTCCATGTGGGACCACCTCAGCCGAGACTTTATTGTCCATATCACTGTCAGCATTTTGGTCAAAGCCACTCAACAAATCTCTAAGAAGTTCCAAACTTCTCCACATCTTCCTGTTATTGATTGTGGGATTATAAGCACATTAAAAAGTTTCACTTTTTGGTCAGCTGATATACCTATTCTACACCTGGATTGCACATTCATGCTGTTTATTCTAACAATTTTTCATCATAGTCCTAACCTCAAGTGTCTGGTTAAGATTAATGTTTTCTGGAGCTAGATCTCCAGGGGTCCTTACTGTCTCTTAGCAGGGTGACTTTGAACTAACCTTTCTGAGCCTCAGTTTTTTTTTTTTCATCTCTAAAATGGGAATCATAATAGCACCCTTCCTCATGGGTTTGTAAAGATCAAATGAGATAATATCTGTAAAGAACTTAGAATATAGCCTAACTCTTAATGTACAATAAATGTCACCTATTGCTATTGTTTTCATTATTAAAACAGATGTTGAAAAGGAAACAAACCTGATCTGCAGCTACACCTGCCCTAGCATGTTTGATTATTATGCCTCTTAGCTCTCTATTTCTCTTCTTGGCTGTCTGCTCTTTGCTTGCCTTGAACCTTGCCAGATGTTACTGCTTTGATTTGGGCAAGAATTCTTAAACCATGGATGGTAAAAACTGAGAGGGATTCTCAATGCATAAAAGGGGAAAATGTTGGCCTGAGCTCAATCACACAGTAAGTTGGTGGCAGAACAGGGCCTAGACTAATGCTTTTTGGGCCAAACTGCAGTAGTTTGTTCACTCTATAAATTTCTTCTCTGTATCCTAGCTCCTGCAGGTACCCTTTCACCCTTCCCCTTGGGTCTCCTCTCCAGCCAAGACAGGTAGGTCCTGAGTTATTAGTAACACTCATTTTTAGAAGGTTGTGAAGTCTCATGTCCTATGAAGAGGAAACAGGTGGAAGAAGTGAGAAAAACAACAGCAAACCAAAGAACAATACTGGAAAGTCAATATAGGCCACACTCTTCCAAAGTCCATACATCAGTAGGCTGGTATGAAAGTGGCTTGTGCATGTAAATGGGTTGCTGTTATTTTCTACTAAAGTTTAAGTTGTCTGGCTTCAGTTCACAGGGCTTTAAGAATGCACAGCTTAGTTTCCAGTTACTCCAAATTAGGAAAAATGGAGGAAAAAAGGAAAAAAATTGAAAACATTATTTTGAAGACTCATAGCCAAGAAAAATTAGAGTTTGGTCCAAACTGTAGGAAATAATAAAAATAAAAAAACATTAGACAAGACTGGAATCTAACAACAGGTGTACTATAGTTTTTGAAACATAATTTTTCTTTCTCCAGTTTCCTATGTTTACTAAATACAAATTATGGTAGGACTGGTTTGCTTTATTATACTTGGCCTAATTATTTGTACACAATGCAGCAAGAATAATTATTTTTTACATAGGTTTTTAAATTGGCTTTGATTGAACTTTGTTCCACAGAAGGAATCTCAGATAAAACCTTTTTAAAGCCATACCCAGTCATGAATTTATACCATGAAATACCTATGAGTTTAATGAATTCCTCTTCTCTTGAGGTTCCAAGATAAACTTGGGGCTTCTGGGCCTGTCAGAAAGTGACCTTCTTTACTTGCTGTAGGCCAGAAAACCCGTACAAGGACTGTGTAGACAAAGGTATGAGGCCAGTTTTTCCAAGGGGCTTTTATTGGCTGCATAAGTCAAGTTAGATTCCTTAAAGGAAAGCACTCCATTTCAGTCAAAGCATTGGTAAAATAACCAGTTTCTCCAACTGTGCCCTGTTACAAATGAAAACAGATTCTTACTGCACTTTTGCAAATAACTATATTGTCATAAGTTATAAATCCTCACAAATAGTTTCCAAATTCTGTAGAAATTAGATAGAGAGAAACAAATATGCTCCAAATTTTGTTCATAGGAGTATACTTTACTCAATTGTTAAAAGTTGTAAACAGCTTAAAAGAAAAGTTTTCTTGGCTCTGTAAAATAAAACAAAGGATCTGCAACGTTTTAAGCAAAAAGATAAAACAGAGTTCTGTTAGTTCAGTAATGCAGTTAATTCCTATTCTGCTTGATATTCATAAACCTTTCCACTCTCCATCAGTCCTGAAAGTTTTTCCTCTACTTCGATGTCACAATCTCCAAAGTTATCAGGAGCCTGCATTCAAGAATACCTGTTATAATTTTATAGCTGATTATAAAACCACCTTCTAAAGAGGACTGAAACAAGACAACAATTGTCCTTGGATGACAAAAAGTTTTAGGGAAGCCATAGTCAAAGACACAATTAATGAGGAAATTTGTTACCTCTGTGGCACACAATAATTTAACATAACAATTATAATTATTACTGATAATTTACAGTGAGTCATAGCAGAAAGATAGGAGTTTCTCATAATTTTGGAACACATACCAATAACACATTTATACAAATACAGCCCAAAGAAAACCAAACACCATATTATATTTGACAATGCTTCCTGTATAATTTTCATACCAAATAAGCCAACATGCTATTATTTGGACTTTAGGGAACCTATTAATAATATCTTAAAGGATTAATTAGGTCAGAAGAAGACATAATTTATAATTTGATTTTGGAAAGCTTGTCAAATATCAACAAATATCAACATATAAATTATGTCAGAAGAAGACATAATTTATAATTTGATTTTGGAAAGCTTATCAAATATCAACAAGTT
Source organism: Colobus angolensis palliatus (assembly GCF_000951035.1). Lineage (NCBI taxonomy): Eukaryota > Metazoa > Chordata > Mammalia > Primates > Cercopithecidae > Colobus > Colobus angolensis. The sequence continues at coordinate 39,416 of NW_012117254.1, forward strand.
TAAAGCACTTGATATTACAAAATAGGATTACAGGTCATTGTGAAATAAGTCATTCATTTAATCAAAGTTGTAACTCAAGGATTTTTTTTAAAAAGGTAAAAACCTTCATTTTTTGAGAGAGGAGAGTTAATTTAACAAACAATAAGCCCTAATAAAAACAGCACAAAGCCAATTAAATTTGTTTTCCAAACTTTTATAAACAATGTATAAATGTATAAAACAATGTATAAAATTTAATCTTAATCATAAAATATAAGCCTTTATAACCTTCTTTTTTTTTCTTTAAGTTGGAGTCTCACTCTGTCACCCAGCCTGGAGTACAGTAGTGTGATCTCAGCCCACTGCAACTCTGCCTCCCGGGTTCACACCATTCTCCTGCCTCAGCCTCCAGAGTAGCTGGGACTACAGGTGCCCACTACCAAGCCCAGCTAATTTTTTATATTTGTAGTAGAGACGAGATTTCACTGTGTTAGCCAGGACGATCTTGATCTCCTGACCTCATGATCTGCCTGCCTCAGTCTCCCAAAGTGCTGGGATTACAGGCATGAGCCACCGTGCCCAGCCAGCCTTTATAACCTTCATTAAGGGGTCAGTTAAAGCTTCAAGAAAACCTTGGCAATCTGACACAGGGCCCATATGTTGATCTTGCATCTGTGTGCCCTTGACATTAGTGTTTAAGTTATAGAGAAACTGAACTTATTTTATCTCCCAAAATCAGCCCTTACTATCTCACATGCCTACCTCTTCCATGATAGTCCGTGGGCCTTGAAGGGTAAGATAGCTTTAATTTGTTGCCCTGTATCTTAGGAAGGCAGCTTATTTTGCTTCTACCAGACCTGAAGATGAGACTTCAATTGCTGTCAGTGTTTAAAATTTAGCAGGTCTTGGTGTTTTTTTACACCCAGGAGTCCAAGCCCTGTAACTCAATGTCATAAGCACTTTAAAAGCACAAACAGGAAGATACAAGGATGTAATAACCTTAATTAAAAGTTTTTTAATATTAGTTTTTCCTAAGCAAATCAAACTTAATGATGTCATACAAATTGTTTCAATAAAATGTAAAATCTGTTAGGCCAGTTACCAAAAGGCAAAAGAAAATGTGCATTCTGCAGTGCACAGAATATAATATTAGAAGAAAATATTTCCCATAGACCTTTAAGAAAACATTGGTAGCATCAGGCCACACACGCACACATACACAAAATCAGAATCTGAGGAGGAAGAAAAAATTAAAAACTTGTATGAGCTGAAAATGAGTTGATGGGGAGTGTTAGTGTTTTGCAACTTTAAAAGGGGAGAGAAAACCAAAACTAGTGAGATGCAATAAAATTTAAACTTGGGGTTAAAATAAAAAAAAACTTAACATCTCTTATAATTTATTAAGAATAAAATCAACCCCTTAAAAATTTCATTATTCTGACTAATTCTTTAGTGTATAAGTGTTTTTTAACATCAAACCCAATCTCTAGAAAGGCTATTCTAATTTCCCTTTACTTGTATACTTCATATACAAGTTGTTTTTTTGTTTGTTTTTTTAATAAATCATCCTATTGTGGCTTATGCAGACCGTTCATGATATGCTTGGACTTTCTGCTTGGTCCTGAGCGTCCCCCTTTCTAAAAGAACCATTCATTTCACTCTAGGACTAAATTTACCATACAAGATTCTTTCTCATATGAAATTATTTCTATTTAAGCTTTCTTACCAAAAGAAAACCTCTTTATTTATTTTTTTAAATTATACTTTAAGTTCTAGGGTACATGTGCACAATGTGTAGGTTTGTTACATAGGTATACATGTGCCATGTTGGTTTGCTGCATCCATCAACTCTTCATATACATTAGGTATTTATCCTAATGCTATACCTCCCCCAGCCTCCCATTCCCTGAAAAGCCCTGGTGTGTGATGTTCCCCACCCTGTGTCCAAGTGTTCTCATTGTTCACTTCCCACCTATGAGTGGGAATATGTGATGTTTGGTTTTCTTTCCTTGTGATAGTTTGCTGAGAATTATGGCTTCCAGCTTCATCCATGTCCCTGCAAAGGACATGAACTCATCCTTTTTTATGACTGCATAGTATTCCATGGTGTATATGTGCCACATTTTCTTAATCCAGTCTATCATTGATGGACATTTGGATTGGTTCCAAGTCTTTGCTATTGTGAATAGTGCTGCAATAAACATATGTGTGCATGTGCCTTTATACTAGCATGATTTATAATCCTTCGAGTATATACCCAGTAATGGGGTCTCTGGGTCAAATGGTATTTTTAGTTCTAGATCCTTGAGGAATCACCACACTGTCTTCCAAAATGGTTGAACGAATTTACACTCCCACCAACAGTGTAAAAGCATTCCTATTTCTCCACATTATCTCCAGCATCTGTTGTTTCCTCACTTTTTAATGATCACCATTCTAACTGGTGTGAGATGGTATCTCATTGTGGTTTTGATTTGCATTTCTCTGATGACCAGTGATGATGAGCATTTTTTTCATGTGTCTGTTGGCTGCATAAATGTCTTCTTTTAAGAAGTGTCTGTTCATATCCTTTGCCCACTTTTTGATGGGGTTGTTTTTTTCTTGTAAATTTGTTTAAGTTCTTTGTACCTTCTGGATCTTAGCCCTTTTTCAGATGGGTAGATTGCAAAGATTTTCTCCCATTCTGTAGGTTGCCTGTTCACTCTGATGGTAGTTTCTTTTGCTGTGCAGAAGCTCTTTAGAGAAATTAGATCCCATTTGTCTATTTTGGCTTTTGTTGCCATTGCTTTTGGTGTTTTAGTCATGAAGTCCTTGTCCATGCCTATTCCTTGAATGGTATTGCCTAGGCTTTTTTCTAAGGTTTTTATGGTTTTAGGTCTAACATTTAAGTCTTTAATCCATCTTGAATTAATTTTTGTATAAGGTATAACTTTGTTTACATCTCTTTTATTTCCTGGTTCCTGTTACCTTGTTTTATACATGACCTTCAAATAAGCTTTGGTTTAGACAAAACTTGTTCATCGTTTTTAAAAGGAAAAACGTTTTTTCAGAATGAATATTTTCCTACAAATACATTTTTATTGGAAAATGTCCAAATAATGAAATCTATTATTTACTTTAATATTATCTTATATTCTAAACTATGACATGTGTGTCTACAATATTTATCCAATGACATTTACTTAATTATTTTATTTTAATCATTTACCTAGCTTATTTATAAAAACTGCAATAGTCATTATTTAAAGTTATGGAACCTCCATTGCAAAATTATAACTCAGACAGTGTAAAAGATTTGACCTAACTGACTCCATCTTGCTTCTAGCCTCCAAGCTGTCCTTGTTCACTCCTGGATATAGGCCAACCTAACTTTGGGAGTAACTTAGTTTATAGTTTAGATTTGAAACAAGACAATAACAGTTCTTTCCCCCAAAAATCCTTACTCCCTGAGGACTAGACGGCCTAAAACCACAAAATTAGAAATTATGGTAATCTTACTAAATTTAAGATGTACCTACTTTTATTGAACCAATATTAATGTCTTTCTTACTAAAGATTACACAAGCAAAGATCATTCCATCTTGGGCTGGGTTTATAGTTTTGTAACCCCCGTGCCAAATTTTGTCACCTTATAGTATTTGGCAGTGATAAGTATGAAATTGCTTGATAAATAAATGCAAACAAAAATACATACTGACACTTCTTAAGACATTTCTGATATTACTTTGCCAATAATTTTTAAGCTAGCTTATTTGCTAAAGATTTTACTTAAGCTACTTAAACTTGAAAAAGCATTTGACCAGTCTTTTCTTTTTTTCCTGATAAAATATTTGATTAGAGCACTTTTATTTTCCTAAGCCCATTAATTAGTACTCTTTTATGTATTTTCAGTAGTGAAACTTTGCATACACAGCATGTAAATACATAGACATATTAGGCATGTCAATAGAAGTACTACTTACAGATTTATAAAAATCTTTTTTTTTTTTCCTATCTTAGACTTTCAGATTCTGGATAACCTATTTCAGAACCCCAGGCAGTTGTGAGTTAAATAGCCTTAAATTTGCATATTAGGCCGGGTGTGGTGGTTAACACTTGTAATACCATTACTTTGGGAGGCCGAGGTAGGTGGATCACGAGGTCAGGAGTTTGAGACCAGCCTGGCCAAGATGGTGAAATCCCGTCTCTACTAAAAATACAAAAATTAGCTTGGTGCGGTGGTGGGTGCCTGTAATCCCAGCTACTCAGGAGTATGAGGCAGGAGAATTGCTTGAACTGGGAGGCAGAGGTTGTAGTGAGCCAAGATTGTGCCACTGCACTCTAGCCTGGGTGACAGAGCAAGACGCCGTCTCAAAAAAAAAAAAAAAAAAAGCATATTAAAGCAAACAACTCAGGTGAAAATCAAGCAGCAAATTTATACCTTAAGGCACAGCGATAGAAATGTCTAGTGGTGATAGAGGGAGATTAAAGATGGATGCCAAATCAAATATAAAATTATAGAAATCTATCACAGGATTTAATAATGAGACCAATTTTATTTAGATAGGGAATACCTACATTTTAACTGGATCTCTGGGCTTTGGGCAGATTCCACACTGAATCCTGGGTCTCCAAAAAGGGAGAATTATTACTAGCTTAGACCATGTGATGCTTTTACAGTGCACTTATTTTTTTTAAACAAAGACGAACTTGTCTGTTTACATTCTTGGGGTTCCCTAAGACAAAACTGGTTTCTCCCCCAAAGGGGGTGTGGTGTCTTCTCCATTTTCTTTAAGGAACCCCAGACTGTTATAAATTATTTTAGGTCCACCGTGCAGCAGAGGGTGCAAGAGAAAGGAGAGACAACAGAAGTAAATGGAGAAAACACAATTCAGTTAACTGAGAAGAAAAAAACTTATACTCAAAAAAAAGACAATGTCCTAGGATAAAAACAAAAACAAAAACATGAAGGCCTTTTAAATACAAACACACACACATACACACACACACTCACACACACACACACACACACACACACACACATCTTGGATGATAGCTTTTAATTAGACTTTTAACCATTGAGCTCTTTTAAAAAATTCCTTTTAAATCTCATTACCATATTTCATCTAGGACAAATTGCTACAATTTCAGAAGTATAGCCATTGCTCTTTCAGTTTGGCCTGGCTAGCAAAAAGGTGGCCTTTTTATGTAAATAAAGCCCCTTAGTCATAAAACAAGCAAACAAACAAACGAAAACAAACAAACAAAAAAAACCTTTCTCCTTTTATTTGTCCTTTTGCTGACCGTTTTTCTCTCCCTACAGCACCACCTTTTTTTGTGGGTAGGAATTTAGCCATTTCAGAGGTCTTGTTCCCCATAATTTGGAACTTCCTTCGGATTTGGTCAAGCCAGATAGAGTTGATGAAACCCAGTGGGAAAAAGACTGAAACAACAACAAAAACAGAAACAAACCAACAACAACAACAAAAAAAACAGTTAAGCAAAACAAACAATTGCACAAGTTATATGATTATTGAGCACTCCAATGGTAAGGAGAAACTAAGACCAGCTGGTTGTTAATCTTAACTTCAGCCAAGACAAACCCCAATTCAGTTACTTACCTAGGGATGGGTCTCAGGCTGAAGACTGCTCTCTACCATCCTAGAAGCAGGAATAGAAAAAAAAAAAAAAAAAGCCCTCATCTTCCCTGTTGGAAGTGAGCTCAAACTCCATTAAGGAGTTTCCTGCCTTCCATCATCATGATAGCAGGAAAAGCTTGCCTTCCTTGTGTTTGAAGCAAGAACAACTCCAAAGAAAGGGGTTGTACAGCAAAATAAACTTCAGATCTCAATCAAATTTTGGGAGATCAGAGTCTCTGGAGGGGGTGTGATATTGTTTGGCTGTGACCCCACCCAAATGTCAACTTGAATTGTATCTCCCAGAATTTCCCCTTGTTGTGGGAGGGACAAGGGGGAGGTAATTGAATCATGGGGGCTGGTCTTTCACACGCTATTCTCATAATAGTGAGTAAGTCTGATGAGCTATGATGGGTTTATCAGGGGTTTCTGCTGTTGCTCCTTCCTCATTTTCTCTTGCTACCTCCATATAATAAGTGCCTTTCAACTCTTGCCATTATTCTGAGGCCTCTCCAGCCATGTGGAACTGTAAGTCCAATTAAACATCTTTTTCTTCCCAGTCTCAGGTATGTCTTTATCGGCAGAGTGAAAACGGACTAACACGGTGAATTGGTACTAGTGGAGTGGGGTGCTGCTGAAATGAGTCCCGAAAATGTGGAAGTGACTTTGGAACTGGGTGATGGGCAGAGGTTGGAAGAGTTTGGAGGACTCAGAAGAAGACAGGAAAATGTGGGAAAGTTTGGAACTTCCTAGAGACTTATTGAATGGCTTTACACAAAATGCTGATAGCAATATGGACAATAAAATCCAGGCTAAAGTGGTCTGTGATGGAGATGAGGAATTTGTTGGGATCCGGACCAAAGGTGACTGTTGTTATGTTTTAGCAAAGAGACTGGTAGCATTTTGCCCCTGTCCTGGAGATGTGTGGAGCGTTGAACTTGAGACACATGTTCTAGGGTATCTGGAGGAAGAAATTTCTAAGCAGCAAAGCATTGAAGATGTGACATGGTGCTGTTAAAGGCATTCGGTTTTATAAGGGAAGCAGAGCATAAAAAATTTGGAAATTTTGCAGCCTGACAATGTGATAGAAAAGAAAATCCCACTTTCTGAGGAGAAATTCAACCTGGCTGCAGAAATTTGCATACATAATGAGGAACTGAATGTTAATCCCCAAGACAATGGGGAAAACGTCTCCACGGCATGTCAGAAGTCTTCACGGCAGCCCATTCCATCACAGGTTTGGAGGCGTAGAAGGAAAAAGTGGTTTCATGGGCTGGACCCACTGTCCCTGTGCTGTGTGCATCCTAGGGACTTGGTTACCTGTGTCCCAGCTGCTCCAGCCATGTCTGAAAGGAGCCTATGTAAAGCTCAGACCATGGCTTTAGAGGGTGCAAGCCCCGAGCCTTGGCAGCTTCCATGTGGTGTTGAGCTTGCGGTGCACAGAAGTCAAGAATTAGGGTTTGGGAACCTCCACCTAGATGTCAGAAGATGTACGGAAATGCCTGGATGCCCAGGCAGAAGTTTGCTTCAGAGGCAGGGCCCTCATGGAGAACCTCTGCTAGAGCAGTGCAGGAGGGAAATGTGGGGTTGGATCACCCACACAGAGTCCCTACTGGGGTATGGCCTAGTGGAGCCATGAGAAGAGGGCCATTGTTCCAGACCCCAGAATGGTAGATCCACCAACAGCTTGTAGCATGAGACTGGGAAAGCCGCAGACACTCAACACCATTTCATGAAGGCAGCAACGAGGGAGGCTGTACCCTGAAAAGCCACAAGGGGGGAGTCGCCCAAGACATGGGAACCCACCTCTTCCATCAGCGTGACCTGGATGTGAGACATGGAGTCAAAGGAGATTGTTTTGGAGTTTTAAGATTTGACTGCTCTGCTGGATTTCAGACTTGCATTGTGGCCTGTAGCCCCTTTATGTTGGCCAATTTCTCCCACTTGGAATGGCTGTGTTTACCTAATGCCTGTACCCCCATTGTATCTAGGAAGTAACTAACTTGCTTTTAATTTTATGAGCTCATAGGTGAAAGGGACTTGCCTTATCTCAGAAGAGACTTTGGACTGTGAACTTTTGAGTTAATGCTGAAATGAGTTGAGACTTTGGGGGACTGTGCGAAGGTATGATTGGTTTTGAAATGTGAACATATGAGATTTGGGAAAGGCCAGGGATGGAATGATATGGTTTGTTTCTGTGTCCCCATCCAAACATCATCTTGTAGCTCCCATAATTCCCATGTGTTGTGGGAGGGACCCAGTGGGAGATGATTGAATCATGGGGATGGGTCTTTCCAGTGCTGTCCTCCTGATAGTGAATGGGTCTGATGAGATCTAATGGTTTTAAAAATGGAAGCTTCTCTGCACAAGCGTTCTTTTTTCCTGCCGCCATCCATCCACATAAGATGTGACTTGCTCCTCCTTGTCTTCCACCATGATTGTGAGGCCTCCCCAGCCATGTGGAATTGTAAGTCCATTATAAATCTCTTTTGTAAATTGCCCAGTCTCGGATTTGTCTTTATCAGCAGCACAAAAATGGACTAATACAGGTAGATAAGAAATAAATGGTTGCATTATTTTGAGTTTCTGATTAACCTCTCCAAAGGAAAGAATCAGATATGCATTTATCTCAGTGAGCAGAGGAGTGACTTTGAACAGGATGGGAGGCATGTTTGCCTTATGCAGTTCCCAGCTTGAGTTTTCCCTTTAGCTTAGTGATTTTGGGGGCCCAAGATATTTTCCTTTCACAGGTATATATCCAGTAGTCGATTGCTTGATCATATGGCAGTTCTATTTTAAATTTTTGAGGCAATCTCCATACTGTTTTCCTTAATGGTTGTACTAATTTACACTTCCACCAGCAGCGTATAAAGGTTTCCTTTTCACTGCATCCCAAGGAAGTTACTTTCAGTTTGGCATTTGAGAGAGGTCTCGTTAAGAAGGTGCTACTTGAACAGAGCTCAAGGAAAGTGAGGGAGTGTCCTATGCTGATATCTGCAGGGAGAATGTCTCAGGTGGAGTGAACTTTAAGTGTGAGGTCCTTGTTCTTCCTGAGATTGAGGGACAGCAAGAAGTCTGGGGTTGTGGGAGAGGAGTGTGTCCAGAAGGGATGGTGACAGGAGAGGGGAGGCCAGCAAGACAGTAAGGTCCATAGCATGGAGGGTCTTTGGGACCACCATAAAGGTTTGGGTACCTGCTCTGGATGAGATGGGGATCACTGAGGACTGTAAACACAAAAGTAACATGATCTGACTTGTGTTTTCTAAACAATCACTTTAGCAGCTGTGTGGAGATTAGACTGTAGGAGGCCGGAGTGGAGGCAGGCAGCTGAGGTGAAAAGCCCTCTCTCTGCTCTGTGCTTCTCAGTGACAGGTGAATAGGACATGCTCAAACCTGAGCCCTGCTAAGTCATGTGAGTGACTGAGCAGGCTGGGAGAGATGCTATCAGTAGAAAGAGATACCTTTATGCTTTTTTTCTGATGCTCTTCTCTTTTGCAAGTTCTCTTATTTGCCTAGGAGTGAGAGAGGATGGGGAAAAGATTTTTATCCTTTCCAAGAAAAGTCTTAAATATGACTCCCAAGAATGTGAAGCTAGAAAGCAGAGGTCACCTGACATGGTCAAGGCTGTAGCCTTGGCTTTCACTTCTACTCTGCCATCTCTTGCTGTGGCACCCTGGACAAGTTCCTGCCCCTCTGAAGACATGATTTCTCATCCTTGCCCAGGTTGTGGGCTGGGTGCCACAGAGTGCCTACAGCCAGGATGAGTTTTGCACTTGGCAAGGCAGTGCCCTTGTGCTATGTCCCTGCTGCCACTGGATACTGAGCTCCCTGTTTCTTCTCCCTCCACCTCTGTAGGCCTACTAAGGATTGGGCTGCTGTTCTTGGGCAAGCAAGGTGCTGCTAGGATCTGGATACTGATAGGACTGAGGCCACCCCAGAGGCTTAGCAGCCTGGAGCACCTGGTCTTCATTTAACTCCTCCTTCCACAAAGAAGACCTATTTGGAGACTAAAGACACATGCAGGGTATTAACAAGACTTAAAATGCTAATTTAATAGTAATATCAGCTGATAGTTTGATTGCTTATTATGCCCTGGACATTGTTAAATGCTCATAAACCAGGATTCCATAACATAATTAGTACAGAAAATAAAATGCAGTAGAAATATCTGGAAAAGCAAATTAGAGAAAATTAAATGAAAATGATCATCCATACTCCATGTCCTATCCATCTTGAATCATTAATTCACCAATCATTTCCACAGAGCCTACTCTGGGCCAGCCATCTTAGATGCCATCTCTGTGGTCCAACCTTCAATGGAAAGTTTTAGAAGTACAGACCAGGCATATTGGAGGAAAGTTATTTGGGTTGTTACTTTGACTGTGCTTGCTGCCAGTCACTGAACATTTGAGCCACTGCCCTGGTATTGAACCATCCTTAGTCTCTCCCAAAGGTTTCTATCCACTGGCCACCTCCCCACATGTCTCTGCTCTCCTAAAATGAATGAGAAGGACTTACTAAAGGTACTCAGCAAGGCATTGCCAAAGTTACAGGCGTCCCCTTCCCTTTCTCACTAATGCTACCCTAGCTCTCCAGTTTCTTTTTGGGGCATGTATGGAAGGTTCATGTTTCAGTTTCTTCTGAGCATTTAGCTCTGTGCTAGTGCTTGTGGGAGGATTCCTGAAAAGTAACACAAGTCCTGAGGTCTGGATTAACTAGAGGGGACCAAAAGGAAAGGGGAAAGCAGCATCCATCTGTCTGCAAATGGGAGACAGAGCTGCCTATGGCACTGCTCCTCTCACTGTAATTACACCCTGCAGACTGAAAGAAGCCTTCCTGCCAGGCTCCCCACTTTGGGGAAAGAGCGCCTTAACAGTGAAAGTTTCTGTGGCAAAAAGAACTAGAGCAAAGAAAAAAAGTGTAGATGATGATTTCAGAGGCTGGAAAGCATAGAGAAAACTGGTTGAAATAGGTTTTCTGTTGAATGTCACTGGTGGTTAATAAAGTAGAACACTGAACTGCATGCAAACCTCTGTGCTGGTAATGTCTCACCCATGGGTAAGAGGTGGCTCTGAGCAGTCTTTTGGGGAAAACAGTCCCATCTGCTGAGGCCCAGCAACCCAAATTCCTTGTAGAATCGTTCTCAACAAAATACTACATAAGCTTCTTCCCCTGTCTCCACTCTCTATAGGCCCAGGGTCAGTAATGAGAAAGCCTGACATCTCGAAATTAAGCTTGTGGGCCCATGGTTGTTACTTCTGAACCAGTCCCAACAGAATGGATATAGTGGAAGATTCAACCCAGACACACAGGTGTGTGTGCGCGCACACACACACACACACACATATATATAGAGAGAGAGAGAGAGAAAGAGAGAGAGAGAAGAGAGGAGACAGAGAAAGAGGAGAGATAGAAGAGAGGAATGAGGAGAGAGAGAGAGATTTATCATGAAGTATTGGCTTACACCATTATAGAAGCTGAGAAGTCCCACAATCTGTCTGCAAGCTATAGACTCAGGAACGCTGGTGGTTTGGCTCAAAAACCTGATAGCTGGAAAGCTGATGGTGTGAATTCCAGCCCGGATCTGAAGACCTGAGAATCAGGAGCACTGAGGGCAGTAGAAATGGATGTCCCCACTCAAGAAGTCAGGCAGAGAGCAAATTAAACCTTCCTCTGCCTTCTCGCTCTATTTGGATCATAAATGGATTAGATCATGCCCATCCTCATTGGGGATGGCAATCTGCTTTACTTAATGCACTAATTTAAATGTTAATCTCTTTCAGAAACACCCTCACACACACGCCCAGGAAAAAAAAAAAAAGTTTAACCCAATATTTGGGCATTTTGTGGCTTGGTCAATTTGACACACAAAACTAACCATCACAAACATCAAGCCAGGAATCTAAACTGGAGCCCAACCTGATTTCATCCCTGATGGGATATTTGGCTTCCGACCAATCTTTGCTCCATATCCAAGCTTTAGCATCATTACTAGAACAATGAGGAGGCAGATGAGGTGGAATCTGGGGGCCTTCCCATTCTGCGTATAGGATGCTGGGATGCCAGCAGTTAGGGACTCCCTTATCTTTTTTGCCACACCTGCCACCCCACATTCCCACTTCAAGAAGGCTCAGATGTGCTGGCCCCCAGCTCTTCTACAGAAAGCTTCCCCTTGTTGGGTCTCCACCAACCCATCAACAGCTCTACACAGGGCTAAGGGAAAGCATTTAATCCCAGCAACAGGTGTTTGGTCTTTCCTTTATGAGTCCTAGTAACTGCCCCCAAAGGCCTCTCAAATCTGCTAAAATCATGCTATTAGTTTGGAGTGTTTTGCCAACAAGAATACAAACAGAATTGTTGTTCTTTTGCTCTTCAGGCTGTTTAACTGAAGTTACACCCTAGCAGAGCCAGAATCAAGACTAAGATCAGGCTGAGAGTCTCATGAGGTCTGACATCTGACAAGTCTTTTGGAACTAGGTGTGGCTGTATCTGTGGTAATGCACTAATTCTGCCCACTAGGTAAAAAGCAACCATATCCCCATTTGGGCTCCACACTAGTGGTGCAATACAGCTGGTCAGATTCTAAAGAATCTCAAGATTTCTCTAAAACACCAAAAGCAACGGCAGCAAAAGCCAAAATTGACAAATGGGATCTAATTAAACTAAAGAGCTTCTGCACAGCAAAAGAAACTAC
>NW_012117254.1:52388-52821 GCF_000951035.1 Colobus angolensis palliatus
ACACCAACATGGCACAAGTATACATATGTAACAAACCTGCACGTTATGCACATGTACCCTAGAACTTAAAGTATAATAAAAATAAAAAAAAAAAAGAAAAAAAAGAATGGGAGAAAATATTCACAAACTATGCATCTGACCAAGGTCTAACAGCCGGCATCTCTAAGGAAGTTAAACAAATTAACAATAAATAACCCCATTGAAAGGGGTCAAGGAACATGAACAGACATTTTTCAATAGAAGACACACATGCAGCCAACAAGCATATATAAAAAAAAGCTCAATATCACTGATGATTAGAGAAATGCAAATCAAAACCACAATGAGGTACCATTTCACACCATTCCAAATGGCTATTGTTGAAAACTAAAAAAATAACAGATGCTGGCAAGGTCGAGGAGAAAAGAGAACTCTTTTTTTTTTTTTTTTTTTT
>NW_012117254.1:53331-59579 GCF_000951035.1 Colobus angolensis palliatus
TTGGTGGGAGTGTTAATTAGTGTAACCATTGTGGAAAGTGATATGATGATTCCTTAAAGAGCTAAAAACAGAACTACCATTCAACCCAGCAATTCCATTACTGGTTATGTATCCAGAGGAATATAAATCATTCTACCATAAAGACACATGTATAAGAATGTTCATTGCAGCATTATTCACAATAGCAAAGACACGGAATCAACCTAAATGCCCATCAATGACGGACTGAATGAAGAAAATGTGGTACATATACACCATGGAATACTATCAAGCCATAAAAAGAATGACATTATATCTTTTGCAGGAACATGAATGGAACTGGCAGCCATTATCCTTAGCAAACTAACACAGAAACATAAAATCAAATACTGCATGTTCTCCCTTATAAGTAGGAGCTAAGTGATGAGAACATACAGATGTAAAGAAGGAAACAAAAGACACTGGGGTCTACTTGAAGATGGAGGTTGGGAGGAGGCAGAAGATCAGAAAAAAGAACTATTGGGTACTGGGTTTAGTACGTGGGTGACAAAATAATCTGTACAATAAATTCCTGTGACACGAGTTTGCCTATAGAGTAAACCTGCACATGTACCTCCAAACCTAAAATAAAAGTTATAAAAATAAAAATAATAAATAAAATGCTCCTGTAGAAAAGAAAAAAAAAAAGAATCTCAAGAGTTCACATGGGCCCTTTCTTGTGTGGAAAGGCCCACATTATCATTTGCCTGCAATGCACCTGGCTGCTCAATATGCATGTTGCACTTCGACGTGGCCAAACCTGACCAAATCAACCTCCTCACTCCACTGCTCCTCCAGAATTCCCCATTTTAGGGGTGGTGCTCTCATCTTCCTGGAAGATTCCTGAAGGCATCCTGGGAACTGCCTTTATCCTTCCTCTCCCTCTTTGTACTTGGAGGACAAATTCTTCTCCAACCCCACTTCCAGTGCTTTAGCCTCTCCTCAACTCTTGCTGAAATCCTGCTATCATCTTCAAATGGAACTCTCTATTTTCCCTCCACACAATCTGTTCTCCAGATTGACTTTTCCAAAACACAGATATTTGTGACTATCCTGTCACTGCCCACCTCCATGCAACTCAGACACCTTCCTTTGCTCTGGGTCACATACTAAATAACAGTTGATTGTGTGGCTGCACGGTTCTTGGTATGTTGTCCTTAGCTGTTGCATCTCCTCCCTTCCTACCTCTTCACCCTCAAACACCTTAGAGTTCTTCCATGCCTTAAGCAGGTTTTGTACTGTATCACTTCTTTCTCTTGCTTATACAGTTCTCTCAAAGTGGAATGCCTTGCATCTAATCTCTACATGTCTAAAGAATTGCATCTTAAAAGACTCAGCTCAAATGCTGCTTCCTCCAAGATACCTTGTTGGATTGCAATCTTGTTGGTTATTTGGCTGCTGTAGTAATTTGTAGCTCAGAAAACTTATTACTAATTTCCTTATAGACTGATTAGCTGGCCACAGATCTACTTGCACCTCCAAACTGTGAGCATCAATAGGGCAAGGATCAAGTGTGACTTTTGCCAGTGTGCCCATGCCCAGGAAAATGATGAACACAGATGGTAGATATCTCGGACATCGAAGATCACCAAAATCTTCCAGACAATAACCAAGATCCAGCCTGGAGTAATATCCTTTTATGCTAGGTTAATTCAACTTAGGACCAGCTTCTGGGATATTAGACTAACAAGTACGCAGGTGTAGGCCTGGGGGCCACATAAATATGCAGGATGACTTGCCAAATCTCTGCCCCGTCAGGCTCTTTACACAGGTAGTTGGACCCTGCCTACAGATGAAGTACAGTGTGGGCAGAGAATTACTCATTTGTTCAAGACATAGATGAGATCCTTCCAGACCAGAGAGCTGTGCTTGGCAGGGGTACAAATCGCTTCAATTTCAAAATCTTTAATGATTCGACCAGAGTAGTAACTTAGATCTGCATCGTAGCTGCCTGCCGTAAGGGCCCTAAAGCCCCAAGCTTTATACCTGCAATGAGACTTGTCCTCAGCATTGAACCTAAATCCTCGAAACTCCAGACAGAAGACTGATGAAGAGTTCTAGCTATTTACCGTAAATAATGAATAGTTTTAGCTATTTACCCTCCCCATCAGGAGAGGGAGAACATTGCCAAGCAGAAGACCCAACTAAATGAGGTAGAGAAGCCCTGGGTGGGCTTCTGGGCAGTTCATTGCCTCTCAGAGACCCTGTGGTGGCAGCAAAAAGGTGGCACAGCTGAGATCACTTCATTAAGGGGGACCGCAGCAACCACAACTGGAACTCAACTTCCTGCTGTAAGTTCAGATATCCCTTGTTCTCTGAAAAACTGCTGTATCTTTCATTGTCTATGGGCATCTAGGTGAATTCAGGAAGAGAAAGCAAAGTGAAACATAAAACAACATGCTTTCCGTACCAGAGACCTGACCTTTCCTTTGTTACTGAGATAAAACAAAAGACCAAAAGACTCGCTCGTGTCCTGTCCCTAACAACGGCAGAGAAATAGCCAATGGGTGAGTCATAAAAAGGGCAATGAGGTCATGGAATGCATGCTCATTCCCATGAAGGCAGAATTAAATCCATCCTATTGGATGGCCCATAGTATCTTTAAATTCAACATACTCAAATTCAAATTTATCTTCTAAATCTTATGCTCCACAATTTCCCTGGTATCTGAAAATGACAACATTTACCCAATTATTAAAGCCAGTAACTTAAGATTCCTTTATGACTCCTCAATCATCATTCTACCTCTCACCTATTCCATCATGAGTTACTTTTCAGCCTACCTTCTATATCTCTCTACAATATATCTGCTTAATCTACTACTTCACTGTCACTGCCCTAGTCCAAGTTGACATCAACTGTGGCCTAAAATACAGCAATAGTCCCTAATTGGCCTTACAGCCTCTACTCTAATCCGCTCAAAACTATTCTCCATTCAGCAGTCAGTATGCATTTTCACTCCCCTATCTCATATACTCCAAGGGTTTTCCAAGGTCCTGAGGTCTCAAATTCGGACAATGACCTACAAAATAGTCATACTCAGGGTTGCTTAAAAAGCATAGCCAAATGTGAAGTTTACATCCTAAGGCTTTATTTAGTGATTCAGTCTTGGGACAGCAAGAGTGATGTGAAAAAGAGAAGTGATGTAAGAAAGGTAGGAAAGCAAATATCAGGTGGCAGACTATGCAGTTGTCCAGAATTTCCAAAGAAACTCAGCCTGTTGCTCAGTGGCATTAAACATCTGTGGAAAGTTGAAATGGAACCACCTTGCTGCAGAACAGTTTATTTTATCTCTTGTTGTTTATTGTTGAAAATTCAACTCAGAAGTCACTAACCCACCTGTACATTCAGGTTATGCTATCTACCCTTCAGGTATCCATTATGGAAGTGAGACCCCATGGTGCCCAAGGCACTTCATCTGAGTCTAGGAGTGATAGGAGGGACCAGGACTTCTATTGAATGCAGTAGAATCAGGCCTGGGTAGCACAACACTTGCAACTTCTACCACGGTGGACTCAGTGGAGGATACAATGGAGCCTAACCCTCATCTTGAAGTAGAGAGTGACTAAAAGTACTGACAGTGCTAGGTAATAAGGCAATAGCAGTGGCATATGGGGCTTTTCATTGAGAAAATGACTTTGCGTCTGGAAAGTGGGCAGTGCTGAGCAAAACTGGGGTGGCATATAACTAGAATCCAAAACAGAGAGCCTGATTAGATGAGCTTCATCTGACGACATGTTTCTTGCTTTCTGCACTTCGGTCTCACTGAACTTCTGAATCCTCTAGAAATGCACTATGCTATGTGGCTACATAAATGTAGATTGATTAAAATTAAATAACATTGGGACTTCCACTTCTTGCCAAGTTAAAGTAATAAGGATTAGATTTATTCTCCTGCCTGAAAGAACAAAATATGTGAAACAATACTTTTCGAGACTCTGTCCATCACGTAACAAAGAACAGTGATCCTGGAGAAAAGGGAAACAGTCGGTAAGTACTATGGTTTTCCCAGCTTGTTGCCTAGAAAAAGCTTCTAAGATGTGATTCGAGGAGGGGAAACCTGGGCAGAGCCTTACAGTATCCCTGAATTGAGGACATCCAGCTTGGAGTTTGGGAAAACAAAGACAGCCAGAGCTTGTAGTGTAGAATATTGGAGAGTAGAAAGACACAAATAGAAATAATTCCAGATGTCTGTGGAGTGTCCCCCTCAAGTATTCAACAGAATACTGATCACCACATGCATATGAGGAAACTACTGGAGGCTGGGGTAAGAATGATCTAAAAGGATGAGAGTGAAGGACATAGCACTCACACAATCTGGAACAGTACCTGCTGCCACTAGCCAGACTAGACAAATTTGTAATTCACCTGACATTGGATAGAGTACACAGTATTCTTGCTTCAAAAGTGAGGAATTATGAATCCTAGACTGAGCAATGTCCCACTCCCACCTAATAAATCTTAAAAGCAAGACTCAAAAGGATCAGACTGTTTCTAATTAACTTAACTACATTCTAGAATGAAGATCAATAATGTTTATAGGAATTCAAAAATATAGTACTTGACAAGGTAAAATCTAGCATCTGGCAAGGTGAAATCAAAATATCTGGTTCCAAGCAAATATTAGCAGGCATGCAATGAACTAGAAAAATCCAAACAACAGAAAGAAAAAGTAATCAGTTGAAACCAACCCAGAAGTGATACAGATATCAGAATTAGCAAACATGGGCATTAAAACAATAATTACAATTATAATTATGTTCCATATGGTAACAAGTTAAGTAGAAATGTGAAAGATACAAAAAGACACAAATCAAACTTCTGCAGATGAAAACAACGACAACAAAAAAAACGAGATAAAAATGCACTGGATGAGATTAACAAATTAGATATTTCCGAAAAAAACAAAAGTGAGCTTGAAGATATAGCAAAACAAACTATCCAAGATGGGAAGTTGAGATAAAAGAAAAATTTGAAAAAAAAAATAGCAGAGCATCACTGAGCTGTAGAAAACTGCAAGTGCCCTAATATACATATAACTAGAGTCTCTGAAAATGAGAGGCAAACAGAAAAATTACATAACAAAATGATGTCCCTTTTTTCCAAATTTGATGAAAAATATAATCCCACTGCGTTAGTTCATTTTGCATTGCTAAAAGTAATACCTGAGACTGGGTAATTTATAAAGAAAAGAGGTTTATGTTGGCTCTTGGTTCTGCAGGCTATACAGGAAGCATGGTGGTGCTAGCATGTGCCTCTGGTAAGGCTTCAGGAAGCTTACAATCATGGTGGAAGGCAAAGGGGCAGCCAGTGTGTCACATGGCAAGAGAAGGAGCAAGAGAGAGGGAGGAGGGTCCAGGCTCTTTTAAACAACCAGATCTCGCATGAGCTCATAAAGTGAGAACTAACTTATTACTGTGAACACAGCATCAAACCATTTGTGAGGGATAGTTCCCCATGACACAAACACCTCCCACTGAGCCCACCTCTAATATTGGAAGTCATATTCCAACATGAGATTTGGAGGGAACAAAACATCCAAACTGTGTCACCCACCAATCCAAAAAGCTCAGCAAACACAGACCACAAGAAACATAAAGAAAACTATACCAAGGGACATCACAAAAAAATTATGAAAAACAGAGATAATAAGAAAACCTAAAAAGGAGACAGAAAAGAGATATGTAGCCGTTAGAGGAAAAAAGGTAAGGGCATAAGATTTTTGTTGGAAATAATGCAAGTGAGAAGATAGTGAAGCAATATTTTTAAAGTATTGAAAACAACATGTCAACCTAATATTCGACACCCAGGACAAATGTCATTCAAAAAGGAAGTGATATGAAAATCACATGATATGGTATAATATGATATGAAAAATGAAGCTTTTTTTCAGGCACACAATAGGTGAAAGACATCACCACTAACAGATCATTCCTTCTATTCCTAGTTTGTTAAGTGTTCTTACCAAGAAAGGGGGCTGGATGTTTTCTGCATCTATTTAGATGATGATGTGATTCTAGCAACCAATTAATATGATATGTTACATTATTTTCAGATAGTAAACCAACTTTATATTCCTGGGATAAATCTCACCTGGTCATGTTTTATAATTCTTTTTAAATGTTGCTGGGTTTGGGGGGCGGAGCAAGATGGCCGAATAGGAACAGCTCCAGTCTCCAACTCCCAGCGTGAAGGACACAGAAGACCAGTGATTTCTGCATTTTCAACTG
>NW_012117254.1:66094-72736 GCF_000951035.1 Colobus angolensis palliatus
AAATTTGCATATTTATGATTGATAGACACCTTTTTCCTTATTTACAATTAAATAACTTATGATCCACATTTGAAAGGGTCAGAAATTCATGAATTTCCAATAAATTATCGTATGATGGATATTAAATATATTAAACTAAATATATTTAAAAATGTGTCTCTAAATGAAATGTTTATATTCATATTGTTAGCATTCTAATTTCACAATACCATTCCTGTGTACACTGGTGTGTTGGGTAAAGCATTTTGTTACTATAAATTTTTTGGCTCTGCGTTAGAAAAAAAAATCATAGAAAGGCAAATTTGTAAGGGTATAAAACATATTTAGCATGATCTTTGAGTATGTTTGTGCTTACATAATGCTACTTTGACTACTATAGTAAAATAATCCAGATTTAGTCACCAAAACTAAGAATGGGAAAAAGCATTTGCAAGAATTTGGCTTGCTAATGATGCTATTAAAAGATGAAATAAAGTTGATATACTGTATTATTGCATAGAGTATGTGTCCATGTTCATATTAAAAAATGTGCAAAATCCCCAAAATAGAATCCTAATTGTTAAAGGTCTCTTTTCTTATTAATTTTTAAAATGTAGTAAAAGAAAAAAAGCAAATAAATCATGAAAATAAAAAAAAAATTATGTCACCTGCAAACAGGGACAATTTGACTTCCTCCTTTGCAATCTGGATTCCTTCTATTTCTTTCTGTTGCCTACTTGCTCTGGCTACGACTTCCAGTATTATATTGATTAACAATGGTGAAAGTGGTCATCCTTTTCTTGTTCCGGTTTTTAGTGGAAAAGCTTTCTGTGTTTTCCTGTTCGATTTGCCTATTTTTAAAGTGGGTTTTTGTCTTTTTGTTGTTGCATTGTAACAGTATATTATGCTGTATATTCTGGATATCAAACTCTTATCAGATGATACATGACTTGAAAATATTTTCTATCACTCTGTAGGGTGTCTTTTCACTTTCTTAATAGTGTACATTAAT
The DNA here is from genome assembly GCF_000951035.1 of Colobus angolensis palliatus. Taxonomy (NCBI): domain Eukaryota; kingdom Metazoa; phylum Chordata; class Mammalia; order Primates; family Cercopithecidae; genus Colobus; species Colobus angolensis. The sequence continues at coordinate 67,086 of NW_012117254.1, forward strand.
GCATAAAGGTTTATTTTAATTTTTTTTAAGTCCAGTTTATCTACTTTTTGTTGCCGTTGCCTGTGCCTTTAGTATCCTAAGATGCTAATGCCAAATCTGATACTATAAAGATTTAATATTATGTTCTCTTCTAAAAGTTTAAGATTTAGCTCTTACATTTAGACCATTGACCAATTTTCATTAAATTTTTATAAGGTGTGAGATAGTGGGTCTACATTTTATTCTTTTGTATGTGGAAATCTAGTTGTTCCTGAACCATTTGTTGAAAAGACTATTGTTTTCTCATTGAATTGACTGGTCACCCTTGCCAAAATTCGATTGGCCATAAATCTATTTTTGAACCTCAATTCTATTTCATTGGTCTATATGTCTATCCTTATGTCAGTACCACACTATTTTGATTACTGCAGCTTTGTATTAAGTTTTGAAATCAGGAGATTGTGAGCCCTCTAAATTGTTTTTCTTTTTCAACATTCTTTTGGCTATTTGGGGACCCTTACAATTCCATATAAAGTTGGAATCAACTTTACTCTTTCTTCAAAAGCATCTGTTAGAATTTTGATAAAGATTGTGTAGACTCTATAGATTGCTTTGGGTAGTATTATCATCTTAATGATATTAAATCTCCTCATTAATTAACACAGGCTGACTTTATTTATTTACGTTTTTAATTTCTTTCAGCAATGTTTTGCAGTTTTCAGTTAGTTCGCAGTTTGCATGTCTTTCATTGCTAAGTGTAATTTATTCCTAGTGTTTTATTCTTTTAGATGCTATTATATATACATTGCTTTATTAATTTCTTTGAACTAGTTATTGCTGATGTATAGAAACAACTGGTTTCTATATATTGATTTTGTTCCCTGAAACTTTGCTGTTTTTTATTAGCTTTAGAAGATATCCTATGGATTCTTTGGGATTATATATATATATAAGATCATTACATCTGTGAATAAAGACAGTTTCACTTCTTTACAATTTAGATGCCTTTTTCTCTGGCCTAATTTGTCTGACTAGAACTTTACAAAAACAATCAAGTACGATTTGATAATCAAGTAGAGATGTCAAGTTGGCAATGGGATATGTGAGTGAGAAGTTTAGAAGAGAGGTTAACACTGGAGATATAAACTTGCAAATAGTAAGCATATAGATAATATTGAAAGCCATAAAACTGGATAAGATCCCCAAGGGGTACAGTGTAAAGAGAAAGAATAGAAGAGTCCAAGTACTGAGTCTTGGGTCACTCCAAATATAAGAGTTTTGGAACAGAAGGAGGATCTAGCAATAGAAATTGAGAAGGAGCAGACAGTGAGGTAGGAAGAAAATCAAATCAAGAAAGTGAGATATTACAAAATTCAAATGAGGAAATATACCATAACTTGCTAAATCTACCTTATAAATAAATATTGAATCTGTCCTCTTCTGCCAATCTCGGCCCCTACCATTGAAGTCCAAACCAACATCAGTACTTGCCTATATTGCCATAATTCACCCTAACTCATCTTTCTACATTCACCCTTTACTCTCCTCAAGTACATTAATAACTCTGCATCCAGAGTGATATTTCTAAAATGTAGATTTTGTCATGACATTTTCTTCTTTTATATTCTCCAATGGCTCCCCATTGATTATTTATTTTGGTTCTTCTTTGTATCACTCTATGTCTTAGAACATGTTGCTTCCCTCTGCATGGAACGCTCTCCCCTGCCTCTCTCCACATTTTTCTCATCTGTCAACTCTTAGATCCTCTAGGTGGGTGTTTCTGGCTCCCTCCCCTTCCTGTGTTCCCCATTCTACCAGTTTATCTAGAAGGTAGCACTCATCACATTCTATTGCCAACGTCTGCTGTCTCTCTCTTTTATAAGATTGTGATCTCTGTGAAAGCAATGGCTTCTATATATTTTGTTCAACTGCTTTCCTTTAGTGCCTGGCACACAGATTATGTTCTGTATATGTTTGTTGAATGAGTGGCTCCATTCCATGAATGCATGACTGTTTCCCAAAAGCATAAGGTGCTGAGTTTTGCGTTCTGTGACAATATTCACTGCAGATACATGTTTTAAACTTGATTTGCCTCAGAGTTATATTCTTCTGACTTCTCATTTATGATCCATCACTACGTTGCACAATAATAAGTATGCATTAACACTTTAACTTTTCTGTTAAAATGTACTATTCACAATAGACAAAGATGAGAAAACAACAACAAATAACCATTAATTGATGAATGGATAAAGAAAATGTTTATCCATTCATGCAATGGAGCATTATATGGCCATAAAAGGGAATGAAGCTCTTACACATTCTACAACATATTATGCTGAGTGAAATCAGAAGCCAGACACAAAGACTGCATATTGTATGATTCCATTCACATGAAATATCCAGAAGAAGCTAATCCATACAAACATATAGCAGATGAGTGGTTATCTAGGGCTGGAGGGCTCAGGGGAAATGGGGAGTGACTCTTTAATAGATACAGTGTTTCCATTTGGGATGACAGATATGTTCTGAAACTAGATAACATTGATGCTTGCACATTGTGAATGTACTACATGCCTCTGAAATGTAAACTTTAAAATGGTTAAAATAGTGATTTTGATGTTATGCGCATTTTACCATAACATAAATACACAGACAGAGAATCACATATAGCAGATAACTTTTGGTGCCATTTGTCTGATTGCTGCACAAGGTTCTTCAATATTCAGAGCCCATTGGTCCCCTTGATATCACATTTTTTCTCTTCCTTTACTAGCTGTGTGGTCTTATGGGAGTTCACTTCATTTCCCTGTCTCTACTAGCACATCTGTAAAGTGGGAAGAATAATAGTTGTTCCACCAATCTTCCAAGGGTCCTGTTTATCTTTCGGGCAATAACATAGCTTTTCCAGACCCTTTGGATGGGAAAGAGAATATCAGCCCAGAGAGCTCCAGGTCTTGCTGCAGTCTTGGGTGAGAATGGCTCATCAAGGCCAGAAAGGGAGCTAAGGGTCCATGGGGTTCTCATCAGCTGATCTGTCCTTGCAATGCTGTACCACCATCCTTCACACCAAAATACCTGGCATTTAAAGCACACAGGGATACACCAGCCCAAACACATAGAGTGGGTACTTAAGCATTACAAAAGGGCAGCATGTTCCAGCATAAGTGAAATACAGCATCATCTCACAGTCAGCATCCTTAGTGAACCACCACTGAGAAGGCAGTGTGAATGCCTCAGAGTCAGGCTACTGTGTTACTCCTTCCCTCACTGAGCCATCAGGAAGCAGACCATAAAGACAAAAGTGGCAGTGGGTGGAATGTACACAAGGTTGACCTAAAAGAGGATCAGGTCCAGTGTGAGACAAAGAGATACCATAGATACTGACAGGGTCATTCTGACCATTACAACCTCTGGACACCATCCCTATTCCAGGGGAAGGCCAGGAGTCTCTTTTTACGTAGGAGTTACTCCGGAACAGCTTTTATTTCCCTTAATGAGTTTATACCTAGGCCATTTCCCAGACTTCTGCAACTTCTTTTGTCATCCATATCAAGACTAGCTAATTGAACTACATGCTTCAAATGGGAAGCATGCTCATCGTCACCTACTGTAGGTCCCCAAAGGATCAAACTTGTTGACAAAGATACTGTTGGTGATAATGATAACAATACCATTTCTGCCAGTAGGTATCATTTATAGGGGTCTACCTTGTTTCAGGCATCCAGTGAGTTATATCTTAAATTCTCACAATAACCCTATGCAGGAGGTACTATTATTAGCCCCATTTTATAAATGAGGATGATTAGGATTAGGGAAGTTATTTTCTTGGGGTCCACAGCTAGTGGGTGGTGTAATTGGGCCTTGAACCACCTGATTCCAAAGTGTAGGTCCCTTCCATTGTATCTCATTGCCTCTTCCCCTTCCCCTTTCCCCTATCTGCTGGTTCTTTCAGCTCCCCAGGCCACTTCCCTTTCTCTTAGCTTCTCAGTGAAACAAGAACAGAAGAAAAGAAACTGGGGATGGCCCTCACCTCCTCACTGGGCCTCTTGCCCTCTGAAGCTGAAGCCCAAGTCCCAAGATGGGCTTCTAAATAATCTCAAATGGCCTTGGGGCCATCCCTTCAAAACCCTGCGGCACAACTTGGACTGGACACCAGTGGCAGCTGAGGCTCTGTGAACCTTGTTAGCCTCTCTCAAATTCAGAGGGTTTGAAGTGGAATAAAAACTGTTTTTCAAAGGTAAGTCTTCTTTGGAATGTCAATAAATTCTTGATTCCAACACATGAGCCTGAACTGAAGGAGATATCGTACTAATAGCTGCCCTACAGCTGGGCAGTGTTCTATAGCGTCTTCCAGCTGTAGAGCAGGTATTAGTAAGATAAACCCAGATCCATACTAAAGGTGTGGAGGAGCCCTGGTGAGCTGGAAGTTTCCCACCCCCAACTCACAGAATCATGATGAGATCTGTAAGATTCCTCAATTCCTGCCCCTGTGAGCGTTCAAGGCTCCTGCCTTGTCTCTGGACTTGGAGTTGGATAGGGTATAAAACATGATCCATGCTATATTTTATGGTAACCTCCAAGATGTGAGGTCAGAGGTGGGGGAGATTGGAGGCAGAGCAGTCAACTGGGGACTTTAACAAGAGTCTATGAAAAGATAATGAATTGGTAAGACAGATCCCCGAGACTGGTAGGATTCATAGAATATGGCATCTGATTGCCAATTAGGCCCTTGATCTCACTGTGTGCATCCCTACCGCTGTGCTTTTGAGCATGCTTGCGCCTCCTGCTGGTATGCTTTCCCCCATATCTGCTTCTCAAAATCTCCATTGTCTTCCCAATCCTATCCAAAAGGCCACCTCATCCAGAGGCCTAGCTTGCTATTCTTCTCCTCCTTGTGCCCAACCACTGGCGATTCTTCCTCACTCCAACCCCTAAAGCCTGCTCTGTGTGCTTCTCACCTGGAGTCCCTTACCACTCCTGTATTAGTATTCCCAGTGCACATTTCCCACTCCCTTGCAAAGCTGGTAGAGCTTTGAGACTCATACAACATTGGAGTGCTGAGCACTGGGCCTGGCACAAAGTAAAAGCCCAATAAATACTCATTGACTTCAATGCTTTGAATAGCATTTGGGGGCTGGCACACATTCCCTACTCTCCACAGGCCCACTGAGTTTTGGCTCAGAGGGAAACAATGTGTTTGCTTTCCCAAGTTGACTACTGGCTGCTGCCATTTCACTGACTGCTGTCCTCAGCAAGGAGCCCGCCTGTCCCTCAGTTCTGCAGACTGCTTGCTTGATCGGTAGGCCTTGGGCTCCACATGCCCACTATTGCTCCCCTAATCTAGGCGGGAGTGCCCCATCACAAGAATTGGGCCAGTCTCAGTTAAAAGAATTTACAATTTGGGAAAGGGGTCTCTAAGGAGACAGGGTTTGGGCAAGTGAGAGAAGGGGAAATTAGTGGAGAGGGAAGCTGGAGCACAGAGGGGAGAAACAAGAACACAGAAAAGACAATACTTTGAAATTTAAAGGCCATGAAAACCATGGAACTCTAAGGCAGAGCACTCCACCCCAAGACTTTCAGCTTGATTTAGCTGAAGAATTCTTGTTCTGTAGAACAGATACAAGTGAAGGAATTCAGCTCCCTGCCTTTTTTTTTTTTTTTTTTTTTTT
>NW_012117254.1:74837-171197 GCF_000951035.1 Colobus angolensis palliatus
ATTCAGTATGATATTGGCTGTGGGTTTGTCATAAATAGCTCTTATTATTTTGAGATACGTTCCATCAATACCGAATTTATCGAATTTATTGAGAGTGTTTATCATGAAGGGCTGTTGAATTTTGTCAAAGGCCTTTTCTCCATCTATTGAGATTATCATGTGGTTTTTGTCTTTGTTCTCCTGGGTGATATTCTGCAGAGTGTTTTCCAACTTGGTTCCATTTTCCCCATCACTTTCAGGCACACCAATCAGATGTAGATTTGGTCTTTTCACATAATCCCATATTTCTTGGAGACTTTGTTCACTTCTTTTTACTCTTTTTTCTCTACACTTCTCTACTCCCTGCCTTTTTGAGCTCCCTCTCTTTCTTTTCCTTCCATGGCAGCCTCTAGGGCCCCTATTTGAGACTTTGTGATCCAGGTCAAGGTGAAAAAGCAGGTTCAGACATAGGTCATCTCTAATAAGCAAAAGCAGTAAGGGGCATGGGCCAGAGTTTAACTCAAGGCACCTGGAGACTCAGACTGGAGTCTGGTGCATTTTTTACAGTGGGCAAATCCTCTCTATGCCTCCTCTTTGGTTTTCTCACCCGAGAAGTAGTTACACACTTACTTGGGCTGCATTCTGGGGCTAGAGAGGTCATGGTGGAGGGTGTAGCAAGTTCACAGGTATAAGGTGCTGAATCCTGGAGGTAAGTTCCATCAGTGGCCTTGCTACTGTGGCTTCATGCAAGACAGCCCTGCATAGGGTGTTCACCTTAGCTCCAGCCCCTGGCCCAGAGAAGTACAGTTCAATTCAAAGATCAATTTGAAATGTATAGTAGTAAGGGTGTCCCAAGGCATTTTTTGTTTATTGTCATTATTTTTAAATTTTAAAATATTTAATTGACAAACATTGTATATATGTAAGGTATACAATGTGATGTTTTGATATACATATGTGTTGCATACTGATTACTATAGTTAAATCATTACCACTCATAGTTACCACTTGTGTGAGGAGGGCAGACAGTGAGGACACTTAAGATCTGCTCTTTTACCAAGTTTCAAGGATATAATACGGTATTAACTATAGTCACCATATGGTACATTAGATCTCCAGCAATTATTCATCCTATAACTGAAAGTTTATACCCTTTGATCATCACCTCCCAAATCCCCCACTTTCCAGCTCCTGGCAACCACTATTCTGTTTTTATGAGTTTGACTTCAACTTTTGTAGATTCTACATGTAAGACTTTGTGTGCCTGGCTAATTTAACATAATGTCCTCCAGGTTCATTCATGTTGTTAGAAGTGGCAGGATCTTCTTTATGGCTGAATGACATCCCATTGGGTATATGTACCACATTTTCTTTATCTGTTTATCCATTAATGGACATTTAGGTTGATTCCATATCTTGGCTATTGTAAATAATGCTGCAATGAACATGGTAGTGCAGATATCTTCATGAGAGGATCATTTAATGTCCTTTGGATATATACCAAAAGAAGGATTGCTGGGTCATATGGTAGTTCTTTCCTTTAGGATCCTCCATAGTTTTCCACAGTTGCTGCACCAATTTACAGTCCCACCAAGAGAGTACAAGAGTTCCCTTTTCTCTATGCCCTCGCCAACACTTCTTATCTCTTGTCTTTTTGATACTAGCCGTACTAACAGGTGTGAGGTGAAATATCATGATTATTTTGATTTGCATTTTCCTGATGATTGGTGATGTTGAGCATTTTATCATACATCCATTGGCCATTTGTATGTCTTCTTCAGAAAAATGTCCATTCAGGTCATTTTCCCATTTTTAAAATTAATGTATTTGGAGTTTGTTGTTGTTTTGTGATTTTCTTTATGTTTGTTTGTTATTGAGTTGTATAAGTTCCTTATATGTTTCATGAATAGATATTGACCTCTTATCAGATACATATCTTGTATTTTATTTTGCTGATAGTTTCTTTGCTGTGTAAAGAAACCTTGTAATTTGATGTAGTCCCATTTGTTTATTTTTGGGTTTTTTTGCCTGTGCTTCTGATATCATGCCCAAAAACAATCATTACCAAGATCAATGGCAAGAAGCATTTCCCCCATGTTTGCTTCTAGAAGTGTTACACTTCAGGCCTTACATTTAAATCTTTAAGTTATTTCAAGTAAATTTTGGTGTGTGGCATAAGACAAGGGTTCAATTTTCCTTTTTTGCATGTGGATGTCTTGTTTTTCCAGCACTATTTATTGAAGAGCCTATTCTTTCCCCATTGTGTATTCTTGGTACCCTTGTGAAAGTTTAGTTTACAATACATATGCAAGTTTATTCCTGGGTTCTCTATTCTGCTTCACTGGTCTACATGTCAGTTTTTATGCCAGTACCATACTGTTTTTATTATGATGGATTTGCAATATATCCCAAGGCATTTATTGACACCTGAGAGCAGCATCCAAGTCAGAAGCTCAGTAGGCCTTCCCAGGTTTGGGTACATTTGGCTTTGGAGGCCACACACTGGATACTGGGCAATGAAGCTAAGCTGCTGAGACCTCCCAGCTCTCTGAAAAGCATTTCCATCTGACCATGTGCTTAAGGACACTTCACTTATTCAGGCCTCATGTCTTGATGAGTTCAGTAGCAAGGGGGTACTGCCCTAGCTCTGGGGTCTGCACTGAATCTACATGTTAGGCACCCTGCTGATCAATAACCTTCCCCAGCTGTACCTTCCACAACTGTCCTTTCAGTGACTGATTTCTTTAGGGGATAGCAATACCTGGGCTCCACCCTATTGCCACCCCTTCCCCTCCCACCTCCCTTACCGAACTGCTCCCTGGTGATTAAGCCTTCTCAAATCCTAGAGAGTACTGAATGTGCTCCTCAGATATATCCCTGCAAGCCTATATATAGGGGGCTAAGGGTGTGGAGGCCAGGTAGAAGTCCAGCCAAGACCTAGGGACGTGTTACTCATGTCATTACCCCTCCTTTGGGGCCAGTTTTGAGAAGGAATAGGAAACAGGTGCTGGACTGTGGAGAAAAATTGCTGTGAGGAGAGTGATGACCCCAGAGCAGAGGCAGCAATAATGGAGTACACACAAGATAGCTGGGCAGGCTTTCTCAGAGTCTTTTCTTCCTAGTGTGGGGCATGGGGAAGGGGATCATGAAATTAGGAGGTGGTTGCTGCTAACCAGCCCTTCAGTGACCCCATCAAATCTCGGGTGTCCATGGACACTATGATCTCTGTGTCCCTTGAGTAGTTCAATTCCTTCATTCCACAAGTAGTGATTGAGTGTCTACTCTGTGTCAGCATTCCACAAAGTCAACATGACAGACAATGCCTCTGCCCTCATGGAGCAGGCAGTGCAGGGAGGGCACTTCTACAGCAAATAAATGTTATGAGAGGAACTATGCTCTGATTCAGAACAAAGAGAGGAAGAGATGGTTTACTAGTGTGGTCTGGTGTTCAGGAAATCTTCCTGAGGAGGTGACATTTGAGCTGAAACCTGAAAGATGTGAAGTAATTAGCCATGTGAGCAGTTAGAGGAAGAGCATTTCAGGCAAAGGGACTAATGTGTACTAAGGCTATGTGGAGGATGGAGGGTGGTGAGGAACTTCACTTACTCAAGGAAGGAAGGCCAGCGAGGCTTTGCGCTTTGCTAGCTCTGAGGCACTGATTGAGACAAACTGTCCATAGCTTAGGGAGCCTACTACCACCACTACGAATCCCAGCATTCCTCACTCTTGTACTCCCTCCCCTCCCTTACCCACTGCAGGATGGAGGGCTTCAGGATTCCCCTCTTTTTCCTCTCTCAACCCAGAGCAGCACTGCAGATCCAGCAACCATGAGCACACCCATTCCTTTCTTTTGCCTCTCTTCCTGGATGCAACTCAGTGCTTTGGAAAGCCTCAGAAATATGATATGAGAAGAGGTAGAAACGACTTCCACAGATTGGAGAAGAGTCTATTTGCATTTGGATTTCCCTGTTCATTATGCACACTTGTATCTACAGACAGAGCTGACACTATGCTCCTGAATGATATTGGGCCCACCATGGTGTCTTTACTATGTTTGAAACTTTGCCATGGTTGCTATGTCCATTTGCAAAGATTCAGGTCTGACTCCTGAGTATTCATGGAATCAATAAGGACCCCACCCCCACCCCCACGCCACCTCCCGATACTAATGGCCACCAGAAATCCAAGCCCTGGCAGGTGGTAGACACATTACACATTTTGACTCACCCAGACATCTCCCCATGCCAGCATTGTTACTGTCCTCTCTCTAGCTCTCTCTCCCTTTTCATTACCATGCAATGGAAGGAGCACTGGGCCAAGAATCCAGAAACTAAAACTATAGTCCTGGCTTTGCCACTGACCAAGTGACTGACTTTGTGACTGTGGGCAAGGTATTTCAGCATATTCATTGAGCACTTGCTATGAGACAAAAGTAAAGCTGACATCTCCTGGCTACAGTTTTTTACTCTGTAAAATGGGAACAATATTATCCACCTTATTAGGCTGTCAGTGATATTATATTGATGACAGTTTGCCAAGTGTTCTAATATTCTGAACAACTCTGTAATAAAAGAACTTAAAGTTGCACTGATTAGCTGCTTCATCCAGATTTTTAAATCAATTATATTCAGGAATAATTTACGTAAAATGCACCCACTTTAAGTGCACAGTTTGATACAGCCTAGCAAATGCACCCGTACCAAACACCACCACAAAAATCAAGATATAAAGCATTCCCATTGGCCCCTTTGGAATAAATCTTACTCCAACCTTTGGCAGCTATTTATCTCCTTTCTGTAACTGGGGAGTAGTTATAATTTTTCTAGAATTTCACACAAATGTAATCAAAGAGTAAGTATTCTTGTGTTTGGCTTATTTCACTCAGTATAATGTTGATTGATCTAGTTGTTGCCAGTGACAGCAGTTCATTTCTTCATATTGCTGAGTATTATTCTACATTTTAGATACCCTAAAATTTTTATTCATGCACCAGCTGATGGGCAGTTAGGTCACCTCTAGTTTTTGCTATAATAAATAATGCCTCTATAAATATTCACAAACAAGTTTTTGTATGGATATGTTTCTATTTTTTGAGTAAATTCTTAGAATTGGAAGTGCTTCACATAGGGTATACAGTATATGAATGCACTATTGTCTTTAAATCTATTGACATTTTCCTGGACATGAGGGTTGTTTCTAGTTTTTGGCTCTTGTGAATAAAATTGCTATTAACATTTATGTGGGCATATGTTTTGATTCACTATGGTAAATACCTACAAGTAAAATTGCTATCTGTTATGACAAATGTATGCTAAAAGTTACTGGACCACGGCAAACTGGTTTTCCCAAATGCCTGTACAGTTTACATTTTCACTTGTAATACATGAAAGTTCTAGTTGGTCCACATTCTCAACAGCACTTGGTGTGTTGCCTTGGTATTGTGTGTCTTATTTTTTAAAACTTTATTAATTCTTTTGTCTGTTTAGTGGTATCTTGTTATTTTAATTTGCATTTCCCTAATGACTAATGACACTGAAGATCTTTTCAAGTTCATATATCTTCTTTTGTGAAGTTTGTTATTCAAATCTTTTGCCCATTTATAATTTATTTGTTTTTCTTCATATTACAGAATTTTAAGAGTTATTTGTAGACTCAGCATACAGGTCCTGCATCAAATATATGATTTGTGAATACACCCCCTCACTCTGTGGCCTGTCCTTTTATTTTCTAAACAATGCCTTCTGAAAAGCAGAAGGTTTTAATTCTGGTGAAGTACAAATTATTGTTTTTGTATGGTTTAGGTTTTTGTGTCTTAAGAAAGCTTTGCCTACTTAGTGTCACACATTTTTTCTCCTGTTTCCTCAAAAGTTTCATGATTTCAGCTTTTGTGTTTAGGTCTATTATCCACATCGAGTTAATATCTGTGACTTGCATGAGAAAAGAATCAAGATTTATTTTTGGATATCCAGTTGTTCTGACACCATTTCCTGAAAGAAAATATTTTCCCAATTGGGTTACATTGACATCTTAGTCAAACACCAGCTTATCTGTTTTTGAGTTCTCTATTCTGTTCCATTGATCTATGCACCTATCCTTTCACCAGTCCACAATAACGTGATTACTGTAGCTTTATGGTAAGTCTTAAAATTAGATGGTGTAAGTCCTCCAACTGTGTTCTTCTTGTTCAAGATTAACACTTAAAAAAAACTTCTGAACATATATATATATATATGTATATACATATGATTAAGCTTATTAGATTTTATTTAAAAGGTTTTGCTAGCGTTTTAATTTCCCTTTTACTTTCTTCATCCATCCATTGGTTTCAAGAGCATGTTGTTTAATTTTCATCTATTTGTAAAGTTTCCAAAGTTTCTCCTGTTAACAGTTTCTAGTTTTATACTATTGTGGTCAGAATAGGTATTTGGGGCCAGACACAGTGGCTCAGGTCTGTGATCCCAGTGATTTAGGAGGCCAAGGTGGAAGGATTGTTTGAGGCCAGGAGTTTGAGACCTTCCTGTTCATTATAGTGAGACCTCGTCTGTACGAATAATCTTAAAAATTAGCCAGGTGTGATGGCACATACCTGCAGTCCTCACTACTAAGGAACATCACTTGAGCCCAGGAATTCAAGGCTACAGTGAGTTATAATCATGCTAGGTGACAGAACAAGACCCTCTTTCTAAAGTAAAAAAGATACTTGATATGATTTTGACCTTCTTAAGTTTATTAAGGCTTGTTTTGTGGCCTAATATATTATCTTTCCTATAGAATGTTCCATGTGCAGTTGAGAAGATTTTATATAATGTAGCTGTTTGATGGCATGTTCTATAAATGTCTTTTAGGTCCATTTAATCTAGAGAGTAGTTTAAAGCTGATGTTTCTTTGTTAATTTTCTGTCTGAATGATCTGTCTGTTGCTGTAAGTGGGATATTGAAGTCCTCTAATCTTACTGTATTAGATAGTCCGTGTTTCTCTTCAGATCTATTAATACCTGCTTGATATATTTAGGTGCTCCAATGTTGCGTGCATATGTGTTTATGATTGTTGTATTATCTTGCTGAATTGACCCCTTTATATAATCTTTCTTTATTTTTACAGTTTTCGACTTGAAGTCTATTTTATCTGAGTATAGCTACTTCTGCTCTCTTCTGGTTTCCACTTGCGTGGAATATATTTTCCACTCCTTTTCTTTCAGTCTTGAGTGTCCTTAACTGTGAAATGAGCATATAAACCAGAATATAGCTGAGTTTTTTTGTTTGTTTGTTTGTTTTATCCACTCCAGCCACTCAGTGTCTTGAATTTACATTCAAGGTGATTATTAGTAGGTGAGGAATTATTGCTATCATTTTGTTATTTTTTTTCTAGTTGTCTTGGAGATCACTTCTTCCTCTCTTACTGTCTACCTTTGTGGTTAAGTGAATTTCTTTAGTAGTATGTTTTGGGTATTGTGTTTTATTTTTATTGTATCTATTATAACTTTTTGCTTTGTGGTTACACTAAGTGTTACAAAAATATCTCATGGCATAACAGGTTATTTTAAGCTGGAAACAAGTAAGCTTTTATACATAAAAGACTACATTTTAATGACACTCTCTACTTCACATTTTGAATTTTTGACAGCACCATTCACATCTTTTTATATTGCATATCCCCTAACTAATTATTATAATTATCCTTATTATTTTTAATAGTTTTGTCTTTTAACCTTCATACTAGAGATGTGACTGATTTATACAACATCATTACAGTATTAGAGTATTGTGAATCTGACTGTACTTACTTTCACCAGTGAATTTTATACTTTAAAATGCTTCAGTGTTAGTCATTACTGCCCTTTGCTTTCAACCTGAAAACTGAAGAACTCCCTTTAGCATTTCTTTTAAGACAGATTTGGCAGTGATGAACTCCCTCAGCTTCTGTTTGTCTAGCAAAATATTTCTCTGTCCTTTATTTCTGAACAATAGCTTTGCTGGATAAAGTATTCTTGATTGGCAGGCCTTTCTTTTTCCTTCAACACTTCATATATATCATCCCACTCTCCTCTGGCTTATACAGTTTCTGCTGAAAAATATTGAGATTTGTTTTATGGCCGAGATTATGGTTTATTTTGGTGAATGCTCTGTGTAAATGTGAAAAATCTGTCAATAGTTGTTGGATAGTGTTCACAATTCTTTATCCTTTCTGTCTGTGTACTTCTATCAGTTACTGAATAAGATACATTAAAATATTCAACTGTATCTGTTCTCCCTCCCCTTCTGTCAATTTTTGCTTCACATACTTTGAGGCTCTATTATTAGTTGTATACATATTTAGAATTATTATATCTTGTTGATTAGTTGACAATGTTATTATTGGGATTGGGAATGTAGTTTTGTTTTTGTTTTTGTTTTGTTTTGTTTTTTGAGACGGAGTCACTCTCTGTTGCCCAGGCTGGAGTGCAGTGATAGGATCTGGGCTCACTGCAAGCTCCGCCTCCCAGGTTCACGCCGTTCTGCCTCACCCTCCCAAGTAGGTGGGACTACAGGCGCCCGCCACCGCACCTGGCTAATTTTTTTATATTTTTAGAAGAGACGGGGTTTCACCATGTTAGCCAGGATGGTCTCGATCTCCTGACCTCGTGATCTGCCCATCTCAGCCTCCAAAAGTGCTAGGATTACAGGCGTGAGCCACCACGCCTGGCCAGGAATGTACTTCTTTTTAATGAAAATTGTTCTTATTTTAAATAAAGTTTGTCTTATATCAGTATAGCCACACCAGCATTCTTTTTTGTAGTAATTGCATGGCATGCCTTTTGGGGCCCTCTTATATTCAGCCAGTTGGAGTCTTTACATTTAAGCTGTGTTTCTTGCAAATGGCATATTGTCTTGTCTTTCATTTTCATCTACTCAATTTTTTTTAACTTTACATGGAGTTTTTAGATTATTTACATTAAAAGCATTGTTGATATGATTATGTTTAAGTGTACCATCTTGTTATCTGTTTTCTATTTGTCCCATCTGTTCTTCCTTCACCTAAGCCTTTTTTTCCTGCTGTATTAGGCCATTCTTGCACTACTATAAATAAATACCTGAGGCTGGGTAATTTATAAAGAAAATGGTTTTAATTGGCTCACAGTTCTGTAGGCTATACATGTATGGCACCAACATCTGCTCAGCTTCTGGTGAGGTCTCAGAGAGCTTTTACTCATGGCAGGAGGTGAAGCAAGAGCAGACATGACACATGGCAAAAGCAGGAGCAAGTGGGGGAAAGATGCCATACACCTAAACAACCATATCTCACAAGAACACACTCAGTATTGTGAGGACAGCACCAAGCCATGAGGGACCTGCCCCCATGACCCAAAAACCTCCTACAGGGCCCAACTTCCAACATTGGGGATGAAAATTTAACATGAGTTTTGTTGGGGACATATATTCAAACTATATCACCTGACTTTTTGTGAGTTTTTTAAAACATTCCATTACATCTCCATTACTGACCTCTGTTTCCAACATTTTATTGTGGATTTTTTCAAACTTGTAGTAACATAGAAATAATTTTACAGGGAACACACATATAACCACCACCTAGTTTCTACTATTATGATTTTACTATAATTGTTCTACAACATACTTATGCATCCATCTATCTATCCCTCCATCCATTAATCAATCCATTTTTCAATGCATTGTAAAATAAATTACAGATGTTAGTATACTTCTCACTAAATACTTCAGCAATTATATCATGAAAATTTGATGCTGGTTTATGATTTTTTATCCTTTGATATAAATTTATATGAAATGGAATGCTCAAATTGTAAGTGTGCATTCTCTGAGTTTTAACAAATAATTACTTTTATACAGCATAAATCCACAACAAAATTTAGAATATCATCATCTCCCCAGAAAGTTCCCATATGTCTCTTTCCAGTCAATCCCCATGGTACCCATCCAATTTGATTTTTTCCTCTTATAAATTAGTTTTGCTTATTTAAGAACTTTACATAACAGGAATCCTATAATATCCTCTTTTATGTAAGGCTTATTTCACTTAGCATAATATTTTTGAAATTAATCCAAGTCGTCGAATGTATGAGCAATTCATACCCTTATATTTATTAGTAAGATGCCATTTGTTTGGCTATACTACAACTTTTAAATGCATTCTCCTTTTGTAAGACACTTGGGTTGTTTTCAATTTTTAGCTATTATGAATACAATTAGCTATTATGAGTGGACAAATGCTTCCAGTTTTCTTGGGTCAATTTCTAGAAGCTGAATTTCTGAGTCACTAGGCAGGTGTATGTTAATCCTTATAAGAAACTGCTAGGTCTTTTGTCCGAGAGAGGTATACAATTTTGTTTTTCAAACAGCCATCTATGACTTTTCAGCTCTTCCATGTTATTGCCAATGTTTGGTAGTGTTTCAGTCTTTTCAGTTTAGTCATTCTGGTACGTATATAGTGGTATCTCACCATGGTTTTAATTTGTTGAACACTTGTTGATGTACCTATTGGCCAGTCATACTCTCTTCTAAAGTGAATGCTGAAATGTTTTGTTTATCATAAAATTGGGTTACTTGTCTTATCTTAGTTTCAAGATTTCTTAATATATACTGGCTACCAGACCTCTCCATATAGTTGTTTTTAAAACATATTTTCCCTGTAGGAGGCTTGCATACTTATTGTCTCTTGTTTTCTTTTGATAATTAGAAACTTTTAACATAGATAAAATCTAGTTCATGATTTCCGTTTTTACTGTTATGTTTTCTGTGATATGTATAAGAAATATTTGCATAATACCAAATTACAAAGTTTTTGTTTTCTTGTAAATGAATTATGGTTTTAATTTTTTATCTTGGCTAGTAATTCATTTTATTTTATGATATATAAATATATGTGTGTGCATATATATATACACATATATATATATTTCAATAGCTCTTGGGGTACAAGTGGTTTTTGGCTACTTGAATGAATTATACAATGGTGAGGTCTGAGATTTTAGTGCACCTATCACTTAAGTAGTGTACATTGTACAAAATACGTAGTTTTTTATCTCTCAACCTCCTCCCACCCTTTCCCATTCTGAGACTCCAAAGTCCATTATACCACTCTGTATGCCTTTGCATACCCATAGCTTAACTCCCACTTATAAGTGAGAACATACAGTATTGGGTTTTGCATTCCGGAGTTACTTCACTTAGAATAATGACTTCTAGATCCATGTAAGTTGCTGCAAAAGGCACTATTTCATTTTTTGTATGGCTAAGTAGTATTCCACAGTGTATATATGCCACATTTTCTTCATCCACCTAGTGGTCGATGGACACTTAGGTTGGTTCCATATCTTTGCAATTGTGAATTGTGCTGTAATAAACATATGCATACAGATATTTTTTGATATAATGACCTATTTTCCTTTGAATTGGTACCTGGTAGTGTGATTGCTGGATCAAATGGTAGATTTACTTTTAGTTCTTTAAGAAATCTCCATACAGTTTTCCGTAGAGATTGTACTAACTTACATTTTCACCAGGCGTGTATAAGCATTCCCTTTTCACCACATCCAAACCAACATCTATTGCTTTTTGACTTTTTAATAATGGCCATTTTGGCTGGGGTAAAATAATATCTCATCGTAGTTTCAATTTGCATTTTCATGATGATTAGTGATGTTGAGCATTTTTTCATGTATTTGTTGGCCATTTAATATCTGCTTTTGATAAATGTCAATTCATGTTTTCTGCCCACTTTTTGATGGGATTATTATTTTCCTTTTCTTGCTGGTTTATTTGAGTTCCTTGTAGATTCTGGATATTAGTCCTTTGTCAGATACATAGTTTGCAAATATTTTCTCCCATTCTATGAGCTGTCAGTTTACTCTGATTATTTCTTTTGCTGTGCAGGAGGTTTCTAGTTTAATTATGTTTCGTTTATTTATTTTTATTTTTGTTGCATTTGCTTTTCGGGTCTTAGTTGTAAATTCTTTAACTAGGCCAGTGTACAGAAGAGCTTTTCCTAAATTTTCTTCTAGAATTTGTATCATTTCATGTCTTAGATTTAAGTCTTTGATTTTTCTCGAGTTGATTTTTTATATGCTGAGAATTAGGGAACCAATTTCATTGTTCTACATGTGACTATCCAGATTTCCTATTGTATTTATTGAACTATTTATTGAACAGGGCGTCCTTTCCCAAAATTATTTTTTGTGTGCTTTGTTAAAGATCAGTTGGTTGTAAGTGCTTGGTTTTATTTCTGGATTCTCTATTCTGTTCCATTGGTCTATGTATCTACTTTTATACCAGTACCATGCTGTTTTGGTAACAACAGCCTTGTAGCATAATTTGAAGTCAGGCAACATGATTCCTCTGGATTTGTTCTTTTTGCTTAGGATTACCTTGAGTATTTGGGCTCTTTTGTGGTTCCAGATGAATTTTAGAATTGTTTTTCCTAATTCTGTGAAAAATTATGTTAGTATTTTGATGTGAATTGCATTGAATCTGTAGATTGCTTTGGGCAGTATGGTCATTTTCATTATACTGATTCTTCCAATCCACAAGCATAAAATATATTTCCACTAGTTTGTGCCATCTATGACTTTTTTCAACAGTGTTTTGTAGTTCTCCTTATAAAGAGGTTCACCTCTTTCATTAAATATATTTCTAGGCATTTTTTTGGCAGCTGTTGTAAAAGGGATTGAGGTTTTTATCTTATTTTCAGCTTGGTGGTTGTTGGTGTATGGCAGTGCTACAGATTTATGTACATTGATTTTGTAACCTGATTCTTTACTGAATTCATTTTCCAATCTAGGAGTCTTTTAAAGGAGTCTTTAGGGTTTTCTAGGTATATGATCGTATCATCGACAAACAGATAATTTAACTTCCTTTTTTCCAGTTTGGATTCTCTTTATTTCTTTCTCTTGCCTGAATGCTCTGGCTAGAACTTCCAGTATTATGTTGAATAGAAGTGGTAAGAGTGGGCATCCTTGCCTTGTTCCAGTTCTTTGGGGAATGCTTTCAACTTTTCCCCATTCCATATGATGTTGGTTGTGGGTTTGTCATATATGACTTTTATTATTTTGAGGTATGTTCCTTCTATGCTTAGTTTTTTGAGGATTTTTGTCATAAAGGGATGCTGGATTTTATCTAATTTTTTGCCTCTATCGAAATGATCTTATGGTTTTTGTTTTTAGTTCTGTTAATGTGATGTGTCACATTTATTGACTTATGTATATTAAGCCATTCCTGCATCCCTGGGGTGAAACCCACTTCATTGTGGTGAATAATCTTTTCGATGTGCTGTTGGATTCAGTTTGCTAGTATTTTTGTCAAGGATTTTTGCATCTATGTTCCTCAAGGATATTGGTCTGTAGTTTTTTTTGTCGTTGTTGTTATATCCTTTCCTAGTTTTGGTATTAAGGTGATACTGGCTTAGTTGTATTAGCATTATTTGTTGAAAAAAATTATTTCCCTGCACTAAATTGCTTTGAGAATGATATAGAGTAAAATCAAATGACAATGTAGTATGGGCTTATTTCTGAACTCTTAATTCTGTTCCATTAGTTTGTTTGTTAATCTTTATGCCAGTATCAGACTTTTATGATTATTATAGCCATTTTAGTAATTATATAGGTCAGGTCATGTAACTACTTCGATTTTGTTTTTATCAAGATTCCTATATACAAGCAACAGCTTTTGTCTTTTCATACATATTTTAGAATCAGCTTATCATTTCTATACAAAATTTATGATGGAATTTTGACTGGGATTGCACTGAGTTTATAAGTCAATTTGGGTAAAATTGATATTTTAACAATATTGAGTATTCTATTCCATAAAATGGTCTATACCTCCAATTATTTAGCCTTCAGAAAAGTTTTGTCATTTTTCAGAATAGAGGTCTTATATATATTTTGTCAAACTGATTCCTATTTTGGTTTTGATGCTACAATAAATGAAATTTTCAAATTTTCTTTTTGTATATTAATTTTATATTTCGTGGTATTGCTAAATTCACTTATTATTTAGAGGAGATGCCTTTTAGATTCCTTAGTATTTTCCACATTAAAAGTTTTGCTATCTGCAAATACAGACGGTTTTACTTCTTTTTTTCCAAATATTTTGACTTTTCTTTTGAAAATTTTTTCAAGTTTCACTGGCTATAACTGCCACTACAATATTGTATGAAAGTGGTGAGCATGGGCATCCTTTTTTTCCTTATCTTATGTTGAAAGCATTCAACATTTCACCATAAATATGATGCTAGCTGTAACATTTTCATTTGTGCCTTTTGTCAGATGTAGCATGATCTTATGAATATAAGTTTGCTGAGAGTTCTTATAAGAGAAGATTATTGAATTTTGTCAAATACTTTTTCTGTCTATTGAAAAGATCATTGTTTTTTACTTTTTCCTTCTAACACAGTGAATTATATTGATTACTTTTCAAGTGCTAAATCAATCTTGCATTTCAAGGAGAAACCATGCTTGATCATTATGTGTTGTCATATATATATATATGTATATACATATATATGCATACACACATATACAGATCTGATTAAACTAACATTTGGTAAGTATTTCAAAATCAATATTCATGAGGAATATTGTTTTGTAACTCTTTGTAATACCTTTTGTTATATTTTGGTACTAAGGTTATATTGTTATATTTTGGTACTAAGATTATGTGGGATTGATAAAACAAGTCTGGAATTTTCCCTCTTCCTCTATGTTCTGATGCAGTCCGTGTAAGATAGGTGTCATTTCTTTCTTAAATGACAATGAAATCATCCGGACTTGAAGATTTTTTGCATGAATGTATTTGATATATTTGATAATTAATTTGATTTATTTATTAGATATAGAACTACGCAGATTTAATATACTGTCATGTGTCGGTTTTGCTAAGTTATATTCTTTAATTAATTTGTCTGTCTTGCAAGTTTTCAAATTATTGTTGACATGTTTGTTCATGATTTTTATTAACTTGTTATGTCTTTTAGACATAAAAAAGGCTAATTAGACATGTACTGATAAACTCACTTTCACCCTTGATATTAGTAAATTGTTTTCTTTCCCTAATTGTCTAAGTAGAAATTAATCAATTTTATTGATATTTTTAAAGAACAAATTTTAGTTTGGTTCATTTTCTCAACTGTTTTTCTTTTTGTATCCTTTCTTCTACTTACTTCGGGTTTATTTTAATCTTTAGTTTCTTTATAATAAATTATTAGATTGTATTTTGTCTACTTTTCATTTTTAATATAAGCATAATGCTATAAATTTCTTTGAAGCACTGCTTTATCTGCATTACTCAGATTTCGATATCTTGCATGTCATTATCATTCAGAATTCAAAATTCAAATTCAAAATAAATAATAATTCTTTTGTGATTTTAAAGTGCCTCTTCATGTTATTCATATGGTCTATATCTTTACTAAGTTTTTTGTCTAGCTATTCTCACAATTGTTGGGATAGGACTGTTAAAACCTTCAAAAATGATTGCAAATATGTCTATTTTCTTCTTTTAATTTTGTTGATTTCTGCTTCGTGCATTATTAATCTCTTTTATTAAATGTATATGTATTTATGATTGTTATGTCTTTCTCATGCATTGGCCCTTTTATCATTATGAAACATTACTCTTTATCTCTCATGATACTCTTTGTATTGAAGTTTATTTTGCTAATATAACAGCAATGCCATCCTTCCTTTGGTAACTGTGTGCAATATGTATCTTTATCTCTTTACATTTAAAGTGCATCTCTTATAGATAGTACACAGTTAGATATTGGTTACATACAAGTCTAGCGATCTGTGCCTTTTAATTCAAGTGTCCTCTGATTAATATTTAATGTAATTATTGACATTATATTTAATTGTTTTGGTTTCAGTGTCTCTTATGTTTTTTCCCCTTATGTTCCTCCTTTCCTGTATTTTTTTGGCTTACTTTTCTGCTTTCATTTTATCTATTGCCTATTTACATATAACTGTCTTTATCTTTTTTACATTTATAAACTTTATTTTTAAAGCAGTTTTAGATTTATGGAAAAAGTGAGAGGAAAATACAGAGATATGCCATATACTCCCTGCCTCCACAAATGCATAGCCTCTCCAATTATCCACATCTTCTATCATAGTGGCACAGTTGTTATAATTAATGAATCTACATTAACACATTATTCTTACTCAAAGTCCATAGCTTACATTAGAGTTCACTCTTGGTATTGTACATTCTATGGGTTTGGACAAATGCATAATGACATGTAGCCACCATTTTAGTATCACACCACCATCATAGTATCACACAGAGTATTTTCACCGCCCTAAAATCCTCTATGCGCCACTTACTCATTTATCCTTTTTCCTAATTGTTAGCAAACACTAATCATTTTACTGTATACATTTTTGCCTTTTCCAGAATGTCATATAGTTGGAGTCATACAGTATATTGCTTTTTCAAATTGGCTTCTTTCACTTAATTTCCTTCATATCTTTTCATGTCTTGGTAGCTCACATCTTTTTAGTGCTAAATAGTAGCCCATTATCTGGATGTACCAGTTCTTTTATCCATTTACTTACTGAAGGTCTTCTTAGTTGCATCCAAGTTTTAGAAGTGATCAATAAAGCTGTTATAAATATCTATGTGCAAGTTTTTGTGTGGACATAAGTCTTCTATTTACTTGGATAAATGCAAGGAACACAATTGCTTGATTATATGGTAAGCACGTGTTTATTTTTGTAAGAAACTGCTTAACTGTCTTCCGAAGTGGCTGTTCCATTTTGCATTTCCATCAGCAACTAATGAGAGTTCCTGTTGCTCTACATCCTTGCCAGCATTTGGTATTGCCAGTGTTTTAGATCGGACAATCTAAGATATATAGTGGGGTCACATTATCATTCTAATTTAAAACTTCCTAATGACATATGATGTTGAGCGTCTTTTCATAAGCTTACTTGTCATCCATATGCTTTTTGGTAAAGTGTCTGTTTGGGTCTTTTGCCCATTTTAAAAAATTGGGTTGTTCATTTTCATATTGTTGAATTTTATGAAATCTTTTTATATTTTGAATAACAGTCTTTTATCATATATATCTTTAGCAAACATTTTCACTCAGTCTGTGGTTTGTCTTCTTATTCTTTCAGCGCTGTCTTTCACAGAGCAGAAGTTTTTCATTTTAATGAAGTCCAGCTTATCAATTAGGCTTTTCATGTATCATGCCTTTTGTGTTGTATCTAAAATGTCATCTCCATATCTGAAGTCATCTAGGTTTTCCCCTGTTATCTTCCAGGAGTTTTATAGTTTTGAATTTTACTGTCTGTGATTAATCTTGATTGCAGTTTTGTGATGGATGTAAGTTCTGTGTCTAGATTCATTTTTTTCTCCTTGTAGTTGTCCAGTTCTTCTACCAATATTTATTGAAAAGACTCTTTTCTCCATTGTATTGCCTTTGTTTTTCTGTCAAAAATCAGCTGACTAGAGTTATATGGGTCTATTATTGACTCTGTTCTTTTCTGCTGATCCATTTGTCTATTCTTTTATCATACTGTGCTGCCTTGATTACTGTAGATTTATAGTAAGTCTTGAAGTCAGGTAGTGTCAGTTCTCTGACTTTGTTCATCTCCCTGAATATTGAGTTGACTATTCTGTGTTTTTTGCCTCTCCACATAAACTTTAGAATCAGTTTTTGTGAGCAACAAAATAAGATGCTGCAATTATTATTGGGATTGCATTGAAATTATAGATTAAGTTGTCCATATCTTGACGATATTGAGTTATCTTATCCATGAACATAAAATCTCCTCCATTTATTTAGTTCTTCTTTGACATCTTTCATCAGAGTTTTGTAGTTTTCCTTATATGCTGTACATATTTTGTCAGATTTATATCTAAGTACTTCATTTTTAGGAAGTTCTGTGTTTTTTATTCAAATTCTACTTGTTCATTGCTGGTATATAGGAAAACAAAGTTAATATGCCAAATTATTGGCATATTAACTTTGCATCCTGCAAGCTCGCTATAATTTTTTGTTTTTGTTATAAGGTTTTGTTGTTGTTGATTCTTTCAGATTTTCTACATAGGTAATCATATCATTTATGAAGAAATAAATTTTTCTTTCTTCCCAATCTATATACCTTTGGTTTCATTTTCTTATCTTATTGCCTTTGATAGGACTTCCAGTATAATGTTGAAATGCTGTAGTGAGAGGAGACATCCTTGCCTTTTTCTTGATCTTAGTGGGAAAGCTTCTAATTTCTCACCATTAGATATGTTAGCTGTAGGTTTCCTCTAGATGTTCTTTATTAAGTTGAGGATTTTCCCCTCTATTCCAGGTTTTCTCAGAGTTTTCATCATAAATGGGTGTTGGATATTGTCAAATACTTTTTCTGTATCCATTAATATGACCATATGATTTTTTTCTTCTTTAGCCTATTGATGTAGTGGATTATATTAACTTATTTTGATTGTTGAAACAACCTTGCATACCTGAAGCAAATCCCACTTGGCTGTGATGTACAATTCTTTTTTATACATTGCTGGATTCCATTTATTAATACAAATATCAGTTGAGGATTTTTGCATTCATGTCAATGAGAGGTATTGGTTTGAAGTTTTATTTTCTTATAATGCCTTCGTCTGGTTTTGGTATTAGGATAATGCTGGTCTTGTAGAATGAGTTAGGGAATATTTCCTTTGCCTTCGTCTTCTGAAAGAGATTGTAAAGCATTGGTATAATTTCTTTCCTAAATATCTAGTGGAATCCACCAGTGAGAACTCATCTGAGCCTGGTGCTTTCTCTTTTGTAAGGTTAGGAATCATTGATTCAATTTTTCAATAGATATAGGCTTATTCCGATTGTTTATTTGTATCATTTTTTAATGTTACTCTAAGTGCTTAATATACACCCCTAATTTTTTGTGGTTTAGAGTTAGTGCTGTACACAAAATACTATCGTACAAAATATAAAAACCTTGCTACTGAATTGGTCCGTTCACTTCATCACCCTTCACGCTATAATTTTCATGCACACGCACACACACATGCACACATATATGTACTACAAGCTATATATGTTATATGATACATATAACTCATCTTGACTCCTGAGGAAATTCATAATAGACAAGCAACTTAACTTTCTGTCTCTCAGTTTCCTCATATGTAAACTCATATGATACATATAACATATATATGCTATACATATGCTATATGCTACATGTGTTTGTGAAACAAGAGGGGGGAAATTGATTTTTCAAATTTTCCCATGTATTTAACTTTTCTTGTGTTATTCTTTTGAATCCAGATTTATCTCACTCCAATTTAACAAATCTGCCTTCTCCCAGATTTGTTAAACATTAGAGTCACCTGAGGAAGGTTTTTATAAAAGCAGGTGCCCAGTGCCCATGACAGTGCTATTAAATCACAAGTTCATAGGTGAAGCTTAAGCAAGGGCCTTTGCAAGATGCTCCCAACATTACCTGATGTGCAACCAGGGCCAAGCAGGCCCAAGCTCCTCCCTGAGCTGCCAAACAGCATGACAAATGTCCTGGGGCTGGCTCGCTGTTTTATCCTGTTCCCACCTCATGTGTTATCAAGCTATTGGCCTTATATTATCAGATTATGAGTGCCTTTCTTATCTCTCCTAAAATGTCCTTCTTCAAACTTCAAAGTCTTCTCCTGATTCATGAATGTTGGCATTAGAAGATAAATTTGGTCATTCTTTCTTATAGCCTCTATCTTGCCATTTGTCTCTTCCTATGGCGTGTCTTTAGGTTCTCCAGCACTGTCTATCCATCCCAAAAAACTCTTTTATTCATTCTTTACAAAAAATATGTGTTACTTCTAAACTTCACCCTTATGGATATCACAGTGACATGAGAGGCATGTATTAATGTAGTAAACAGTGTGCTTTCTTGAATCAAGTGGTCTCAGTTCAACACTCATCTTGACTCCTGATGAAATTCATGATAATAGACAAGCAACTTAACTTTCTGTCTCTCAGTTTCCTCATATGTAATATAGGGGTAACAGTAATTCCAACCCATAAAGTTTTAGAGAAATTTGATATGCATTGTTTAGCACAATACATGACACTAAGAAAGTTCAAATCAATCAATAATAGCTGGTTATTGCCATTATTAAGACAGAAATGGTCTCTGTTCTCTACAGAGCTTACTAGGTTAGTACTAACCTAAGTGTGGTCCAGAGAGTGCTACTTATCCTTGATGGGACAGGGAGCTTGTAACAGAATGTAAACCAAATCATCATTAAGCACGCTGTTTAATGCAGTTGATGTTTATTTTCTTTTTTATTTATTTATTTTTTATTTATTTATCTTTGGAGTCTCACTCTGTTGCCAGGCTGAAGCATAGTGGCACAATCTCAGCTCACTGCAACCTCTGCCTCCCAGGTTCAAGCAATTCTCCTGCCTCAGCCTCCCAAGCAGCTGGGACTACAGGCACACACCACCATGCCCAGGTAATTTTTGTATTTTTAGTAGAGATGGAGTTTCACCACGTTGGCCAGAATGGTCTCGATGTCTTGACCTCATGATCCACCCGCCTCAGCCTCCTAAAGTGCTGGGATTACAGGTGTGAGTCACCGCACCCTGCCCAGCTGACATTTATTTTCTAGCAAGACTTTCTCAATGAAGGAGGTAGAGCATTGATTTACATTCTACAGCAAGTATCTCATTTTGTAACCAACCTGTACTTTAAGGAGCACTTATCCTGAGGACTTGTAGCCTCCCTGGTATAGCTAGCTAGTGGAAATTGTTCTGGGCTTGAAGGCAGAAACCCTGATGCCAGCTTTAGCTCTGTCACTGGCAGGCAAGGTGACTGTGGATAGGCCATTTAAACTCTGAACCTCTAATTATTCATCTGTAAGATGGAAATAATTACCTCTCTCTCCTTCCTTCTTGTCACCATGAGTTTCACGTGCACTAGAGGGCTGCAACAACGCCAGAAAGTGCTTCGAGGCCTCTACCTGGGAGAATAAGCCAAATAACCGTGGGGTCATTTAAAGTCAGCAGCTCTCCAGAGCTTCAGACAGAGCTCTGCAGCAGAGTAAAGAAGAATGAGTTTTGCTACTAGCTTCCTGCATACCAAAACCCAGACATTGTGACTCCCACTCTCAGGTTAAATAGAGGTAACCAAAGGCAACCAAAGTCATCATTCATTCTCTTTCAAATAATGTTTTGTGTTCAAGCTAACTGCCTTCCACTTAAAGGGTACTTTGCAATTTGGGGCCTGGCAATGGCATTGGCCACCCATTACTTAAAATCTTCGCAAATGTACAAGCATTAGTACAAGCGTGGAACAGAGACAAAATAACATAATGCAGCTGGTGGATAATGGGGAGGACATTGAGGCTCAAAGCATCAAGTGCATCCTCATAGGCAATAAGCCAATCCAAGAAAACATTGGGTCCATACCGTCACCAGAGCACTAAGGTAGTTCTTCTTGGAATCAGTAATAGTGCAGCACTAATGGCTGCAAAAAGGACCATATTTTCTCCCCATTCATTAATCTGTAGAAAAAGGACTGCATGGACCTCTTTACTGCTTTAACACACTCATTAGATAAAATGTACCAGTTAACCTCCTCAGAGGAAGACCATAATCTGAGCACATGAATTCTGTCCTCCCCACCCTCCTCCATTCCAGAAGTCCTCTACCTGGCAACAACTGTCAATTCTTTGCTAGGTAGCTGCTTGGAACCACCTGGCAACATCGCTGTTTATACTCTCAGATTCTTTGCTATCCACTTGCTAAGGGATTCAGCTAGTTAACAGGAGAGAGAGCGAGGCCAGACACAGGCCTCTTCTCTGTGGTATTGGTACAATACAAATCGTACCAATTGGTATTGGTACAAAGACGCTGCTTCTGCTTCTGCTTCTGCTGCTGCTGCCGCTCAGGAAGAGGTGGATGGTTTTCAATAACAAACTAGTAACCTGTTGTCATAGTATGTCAAACTCCATGGAGGAATTTTTAAATATACACCCTCATTTGATCCTGACAAAAGTGCTATTATTAATCTCATCTGAAAGGTTAGGAAACAGAGGCAAGGAAGGTATAAAAATCACCCAAGGTTACATAGCTAGTGAGTAGCTTAGCCAGAATTAGAAAGCAGATCCCTGACCCCAAGTCCAGTAGACCATGGTTATCAATATTTGTCCTAATGTAATGTCTTCAGTGACTATCCAAAGGCAAGCTCTAATAATTATAGCTCCCATAGTGTAAGTGCCTCTCTGGGACAAGGCAGTTTATGACCAGGGTCTCAGGGGCCTCCCTCAGCTCTTGCTTTGGAGCCTAAGTGGCACTGCCAGTATGATGGCATCTCTGTTAGCAACATCATGACCCCCAGAACTCCTATCCTCCATTATCATCTTAGAAACTGCCTCCCTGATTGTGTGTCAAATTAATTTCTGTCTGCCTTGAGCTCCCATTGCGCCTGAAGAAGAGTAAGGAGTGCGGTGGAGCTTGGCAAGGGTGTGTGGTTTGGAGAAAGCACTGTCAGTATGGAACTGAGTTTGGCTTTGATTTGGGAAGCTAAGCTGTTTGTATAAACACCTACAGCCCCTGTGTCACCTCCATCATGGCATTTAGTTGACTGTATAAATTGCTTTTCCCATAAGACCATAAGTTTCTGGATAATAAGGACTCTCGTTCTCCTCTTTGTGATTTCAGCATCCCATAATAAGCATTCAGTAAGTGTATGTGAACAAGTCCATGACCAAATGGCCAGCTACTGCTCATGTATTTCCTTGCAGCTTCAGATCACAGGTTCAGCAGAGTTGGTTTTGGGAAAGCAGTCTGAGGTGTCATCACAGAACAAACCTCATGGATGAGTGACATGGGGATAGTCTTTGCCCAACGTGTAAATATCAAGGGCCCACTTGACAGACATTCCCTCAGACCACAACAGCCTGCCCAAGGCCAATTGAAGAAAGCCCTACACAAATAAAACTATCCCTTTTACAGGCAACCTGACCAGCCATGTTCCTGTGTATGGCAGCCATGCATCTGGGACAGCTGGCTCCACCCCTGGTGCTTGTATTAAGAAGACCTAGTGTGAGTGGGCAGGCCCTTGGGAGGAGAATTTAGATGTTTGAGTACTCAGGTCTCAGCTACAGAGTCCAGGGGATAAGGGGACTCCTGGAGATGGAATGGCTAAGGGCCACACAAGCCTTCCTTGGCAAGCTGAACAGATTGCTCTTTTCCATGTCCTTGTGCTCCAAGAAGAGGTTTTCAATCAGGTTTGGGGGCAGAAAGAAGCCATGAAATAAGACTAATGTCAGGGAGTAGGATGGCCAAGGGATAGCATAACAAATATTTCATTTTCAACTCTATAGGTGCCTCTACAGTCATATTCCTACGTCAGTGGTAAGAAGAAATGTTGGTGTCTTTACTTTTTCCTGTTCTACAAAAACTTTTGATGGAGTTGGGGGTTACAGACTAATGCATAAGGAAAAATTGAGTCACAATTGATGACAGTCTGCAATTAAGTGCTAAATTGTCTGGCACAGACCTTAAGTGCTGCAGGAATCCAGGCAAAGGGCAGTCAATGAAGGCTGAGTAATTTGTGGGTGGGTGGAGCACTGATGTCTGAGAATCTATGACTCCAGTCAGCACAGATTTCCTGGAGGAGGTGGGATTGTCACTGGACCTTAAAAAAATGAGAAGAACTGGGCTTGAAGGAGGGAATGGCTCTGGTTCAGGGCACAAGGAATGGTAGAGCAAAGGTAAGGAGGCAGATGGAGATTAGATCCAAGCACAGAGGTCTGGCTCTGACAGGGGTTGGGTGGAGTGTACAGGGAATCAGAGTGATCATATGACTGGCTGCCAGGGCAAGGATGATGTTGAACTCTGACTCAATGCCTCTGGGTAAGTGGGCTAGGTTGCAGCTGTGGCCAGGTGAATCTAGAACTCAACAAACAAATTCCCTTGCAAAGGTGAATTTCCTGGAGAGTCTGCAACAGGGTTCCTCCCTTCCAGAAGCTCTCATCCCTATACAGGCAAAGTCTCATTCAATGCCCACAACAACCCTGGGAGGAAAGGAGGAATTGCTAAGGAATCATAAACTCCAAATACACATGGTCTCAGCAGAGACAGTAGAGTGGGCTGGAAGGTCACCTGTCCCCTGGATTTCAAGGCAAGCACTCTAGGAGGCAGCAGAAGTAGCAGATGTCAAACCGTGCTTCTAGGAATCCAGAAGTACGTTCAACTCAGAATTCCTGCAAATGCACCTGGTTAACAATGACAATAATACTATCATTGATTGAGTGCCTACACTGTGCTGGGTACTTTAAAGGAAATAATTCATTTCATCCTCACAATAATCTTGTGAAGTGTGGAGTTACTATCTTTATCCTACAGATGAAGGAACTGAGGCAAAGAGAGGTTAAATAACTTGTCCAAGGTCACATGACTAGTAAATGGCAGTCAAGATTCCAAACTGGATAGCCTCTCCTTCAACTCTCTCGCCTGCCTCATTCCACAAGCACCTGAAGCACCTGCCCTGTGGGTAGATCTGCGATGGATCCCCAATAGGAAACATCTTATTCATTGCCTATTAAGAGACTCAGGACTCCAAAGAGATGTGGTCCAACCAGAGACAGTGGAGTGGGTAAGAATGTCCTGGCTCAGAGCCAATGTTTTTCTATTTTCCCACTTGCTATTATTACTGCTGCCTCAGCCCAATCAGCAGCAGCAGCAAAAACAACCTAGCACCTCCTTGGAACACCAATCCCACTTTCTCTATTTGAACCCCCAGAGAGACCTATGGGAAGAAGCAGGGCACATGCTGTGGGCCTGGAAGGAAGGAGGAGGAGACACAATAATGCTGCCAGAGGCCAGGGAAGGATGCAAGGGGAGGAGAGTATTAATGAACCCAGGGAATCATGACCAAGGGCAGAGGAGGATGAGGTCCCACAGGCAGAGAAGGGGAGAGGTCATGAGGTGCAAGTCTTTTAGCAGAGCCCAGACTGAGGGGCAGAGAGTGAAGGCAAACAAGCTTCTGTGAGATCCAAATGACACCTCAAAGCAGCCCTTGTGGGAACAGTGAGCTGCCTTGACTGTGGACAATGAATGGTGACTTCCAGACTGCCATCCGACATAGAGACATGGTAGGCACCTGAAGCAGCGTCCACTGCAGCAAGCTCTAAGTCCCGTGCTTCACAGGCCATTGTGTTCTTACTCTTTTGCTGTGCCACAGACCCTTAGCTGAATGATGAAGCCCATAGATCCTTTCTGACAATAATACTTGAAATGAATAAAAATACACAATGTTATAAAGGAAACGAATTATATCCAAATATTAAACAAAACTTGTATGATATACTAATATAATTTTTTTTGTATTCATGCATGAAATAGTGCATGACTAGTCACTAGTGGTGACTCTAACAACTACTGTAATTTCAAAATATTGTCCACTATAAGGGCTGTCTGGAGGTAGCTAAAATAATAATGTGATATGAAAATCTCTCTGATTTCTCTCAGTGGCAAAGCTTCACGTACTACTAATGCTACTGTGGTTCATTACTTACATTCAAAATGGAATGAAATTAGGAATTTCAATTAGAAGTTAATGAAAATAGAAATTCATTTTTTCCCTCCCAAGATCACAGGGGTCCTGTTTGATGGGCCATGGGAATTCACTGGTCTTGGGACAAGATGATTAGAGAGCTAGTCCCAGGTTTCCTACTCATCCTGTGTCTTGAAAGTGTTATCTGGCTCTTGATGGCCAGTTCACAGAATAACTCTGTTCTTCCCTCTCTCAAGCATTCATGAGAAAGTGGGCCTGCTGAGTAATCTGTCACGTTCTGGAGACCAGGTAGGGGGAAGTTCAATCCTGAGTCCAAGTCCAAATCCATCAACCTTCCAGCTCCTATACAGGTCTTCATGTTCACAGGACCATCCTTAGATATGGAAGGGGATTGCTCCTATCTTTGTCAACTGGTTCCAGAGGCCATGATTAAAAAGGAATTCAGACAAAGGTCACAATTCTGCCTTGTTGGAGTAAGCCAGCCCCACCCTAGTGGAGTCCTGTGAAGCAAGTACACACATCTGGCTGGATACAGCATGGAATGTTTATTACAAAATCAGTTATGCTTTTACAGTAAGCCCCAGGGAGCTTGGCAGACAAAGCAAATGACATAAAATGAGATTGAGAGTGAGAGTGAGAGAGCCAGAGAGAGCAAGTGAAGGAGAGAGAGAGAGAGAGAGAATGAATCTTAGAGAATTAAATTTGAAAGAGACCTTAGAGGCCCTGTAGCCCAGCTCTTTTGTCTCTGTTGGAGTTGCCAAGACCCAGAGAAGGGACATGCCCTAGTGGGGCCCCTGAGTAGCTCAGTGCTGAGTCACTGGCTAATTTCTTGCTCTTTGCCCTTGGCAACTCATGTCTATTTGACCAGAGATGAACCAATTGGCTTGGAAGATGCTTCTGGAAGCACTATCCAAATTAGCCAACAGCTCCTCCATGCTGCTGTATTTGTCATAACAAACATGAGAATAAATAATGCAGTCTTCATGAGGGGCAGCCAGAAATGCCTGTAGGGATGCCAGAAGCAGCCAGGGATCCTCTCTGGGGCATGCTGGGGCCCTCAGGAGGGTCCCAGGTGCTGGATTTGGCCATGACCACAGGGCATGAAGTGTGAGTGCAGCTGAGGGCTTTCTGTGTGTATAATTTCCTTCTCTGGTTTCCCAAGGAGTTAATGAAAAGATTATAATCATCATTTTTAGCAGCATCATTGTTTCGCACTTTCATTACTTAGTGGGTTTTAGCCCCACATAGGTTGATGGGCCTCAGCCCTTACTCGCACCCAGGACCAAATGGACCACTGGGTCAGTGCAGGACTCTGAACTCCAGCACAGATTTCAGGCCAAGCTCTGCCTCTTTCCAGCTGAATGGGATGACTTGAGTGAATTCCCAACCTTCCTGAATCTCAGTCCCCAACTTGCAGAATAGAGAACTTAACCTCTAGCTTGTGAGCTGACGGGACAACAGGTTCTGATTGCTGCTCACCATTCTCCCTCTTTGTGTGTGGATTACACAGGTAACGCCTATTGAAAAGCCTGCTCCCTAGGGGTCATACTGCTTTCTTGTTTGCAAGAGGGAGCACTTGACAGAGGCACCAGCACATTCAAAAGCAAAATCTGAGAAGAATGTAATTTTCTACTTTTTCTTCTTGCACAAAAGGGAAAATGATTTACTGCATTGCTCCCCAGAGTTTGATGTCAGCTGGCTGTAGCCACTGCTACATTAGGGAGTGACAAATCTGAAGCTTGCCATCAGAATTTATGAACAATTTATGAGGGCAAAATATGCATCAAGCTCTGATCTTTCAGGCCAGGGAGGTAAGGCAGGGAAAGGCCAGAGGTCACCTAGCCAGCCTCCTGCCTCTGACCATACACATTTCACCTTTACCCTAAGGTCAAATGACCAGCAGCTATAAACATGATGCAGGAAGAATGTCTTGCTGGGCACTGCAAATCCACAAACCAACCTCCACCCAGAGGTAGAGGTTTGAAGAGAAAGAGCACAGGCCCTGGAATCAGACAGACCTAAGTTCCCCGCCCAGTGTTGCCACTTAAGATCTGTGCAACTTTGCATCATTCCCTTTCATTTTGTGAAAAGAAGTTTCTCCAGTGACCTTCCAGTTGGTCCGTAGCCTTGACCTTTATCCTATTTCCTATCCTCCGGGTACCTACTAGAGACTCCTATGTGCCCCACCTCTGAACTCCGAATCTTTTCTTGAGTACTGCTCCTCTCCCTTTGCATGCACATCCATCAACCTACCTACATTCATTGTCATAGACTGTGCCTTCCACCTGTCACCTAGATGAACTGTTCCTTCTCTGATCTTAGAGCAGCCACTCCAATTGCACCCTTGATCCTGTGCTTTTTTTTTACCTACTCAAGGACATCACTATAGCGATTTTCTCCTCTATCTGCATCATGCAACTTTCCCTGTCTACTAGATCATCTCCATCCGCATGCAAATATGGCTTCTATCTACCATCTTCAAAAGATCCAAACCTTGATCCTGTCTCCTCCAGCTACCACTTTTCTTAACCCAAAGAAAGCCAAACACCTGCAAAGAGTTGTGTTCCTTTCTGGTACCTCTTCTGTGTTTCAAGTTGTTTCCCCATTCTTGTCAGCTTCTGATCCACTACTTCACTGAAATCGTTCTTAATTAGGCATAAATGGGTTCAATCAGCAAAAGCCCACATCTTCTTGAAGCTTATGATCATTTCTGTCCTCATCGCTCTAGACCTTCCAACAGCATTTGACATGGTAATCGCTCCTTTATTCTTAAAATATTCTCTTCTCTGGGCAAGACCTAGTATTACTCTCACTCAGTTTTCAACCGATTTGTAGTTTCTTCTCTTTTACTGGAGCTTCTTCTTCTTCTTGATGTCCGTCCAAATGTCGAAGTGCCCCAGGACTCCATCCTTGACCTTCTCTATTTCATCTATACTCCCTCCCTAGGAGATCACTGGATTTGCAATATTGTTTGGGTAATGATAACTTCCAAATTTATCTCTCCATCATGACCTCTCACCTAAATATTGGACTCATGTATCAAACTACCTACTTGTCATCTGAAGGTGTATGATAGACATCTCAGACTTCACATATATCAAACACACTTCTTGATTAGCCACCTTCTGCCATCACTAAGTTTGTTCCTCCCTCAATTTCTCCCCATCTCAATAAAGGGCACCACCATCTACTCATTTTCTCTGGCTTCCCTCAAAATTGAGTCAAACTTGACTTCTCTCTTTCTATCAATCACTTCCAATAGCCTACAAATTGACAAGTGCTATGAGCAATATCTTCAATATCTAGCATTCAACCACTACCCACCACCTTTGCTACCACCACTGTGTTCCAAACCACCATTATCTCCACCCTGAATTCTTGCAATATAGTCTCATCTAGTCCAATCTGACTGCTGGCTCTACTACTCACTCCACTGAACTTGAACATTACCAATGACCTCCACATTACTAAATCCATTGGTCACTTCTCTGTCATCTTGTTTGATCTTTTAGGAACATTGGGAAGAGGAATCCACAAGCTTGTCTGGTTTCTTTTATATCTCTCTGTATATTTCTTATCAGCCTCTTCTCTTGGCCCTTCCTTCTCTACTGTACTTCAACCTCTATCTCTGGTTAAAGCATCAGCCCTGAGTTTCAGACCTATATAACCAATTGTCTACTAGCTATTTTCTCTTAAATGTACCAGAAAATGCCTCAATGTCCAAAACTGAACTCTTGTTCTTCTTCCCGGGGCTTTTTGACCCCCAGTGGCCCCCATCCACCATGCTACCTAAGCAACAAACCTGAGAATCACCTTTGACACCCCTCTTTCCTTCACCACACCTACCCAATCAGTCCCTAAGTCTAGGATATTCTACCTCTCCCCAGTCTCTTAGCTTTAATCCCTTCTTACCATCTGTTTTAGTGGCACTTTTTAAGTCCAGGTTATAATCATCTCTCACCTAGACTTCTGCAACTGCCTCCTCTCTGGTGTCCTCACTTCTACTTTTGCCACTCTCCTGTCCTCTCTGCATGCTGCAGGAAAAGGGATCTTCTGAAAACATGGAGCTGGGCAGTGGCTTTCCTGTGCTCTACTCCCGCAGGGACTTCTTCTTCAGTGTTCCTAGGATCAAGTTAAAGCTCCTGAGATTGGCATTCAAGGCACTGCAGGACCTGACCCTGGGCAACCTCAGCCTGTCTTCCTCCCACCACTCCTTGTATCTGAGGTCCCAGCCCCACCAGAGCACTCACGGAGTCATAACCAGATATCTGTTCCCAGGACTAGGGGATCCTCAAACACAGGAATCTTGTCAGAGTTGCTTCGTCATCTGTGTCCCCTATGTGTGGGTCCCTGTGTACAGAGGCACACACAGTTCCGTGTTTTCCTCCATCTGTCTCCACAGCCCCTGTCTATGTATAATCCTGCTCTGCTTGCAGTTTTCCCACCCTTAAAAATATTAGAATTTTGTTGTCAAATCCCACCAATGAATTCCATATGTATTATATTGTTTCTGATATTTTTGTGGTGGTATTAGTGTTTTGTTGTGTTGTGTTTTGTTTTTGTTTTATGTTATTCCTGTAGTGTCATGGCTGCCAGCCCCTGGAGGCCTAATCGAAATTCTATGAGAGCCTGTCACCAGTCAGCCACACAGCAGCAGAGCAACAGCCACAGCCACTGTATCTGCACAGCACTTTACAGTGTAAAAGACTTTTCTCCCATTTTCCCACCACAGGCCCCTTCCACCACTCAATGATGTAGGGAAAGCAAGGACTCCATTATTCTTGTTTAGCAGATGAGGAAACTGAGGCACTACAAAGGTTGGAAGGGTCAGTAATGCCTCTCAGAAAAATTCTACTTCCTGAACAGGAGGTCAGGGTAGCCTCCAGCAAGGGACTGGGCTAGGGTGAGACAAGCAAGGCACTGAGGGTATAAAACTTAAGGATGCATTTACTTTCAGGATCATGCAAGTTCAAGGTTGCTGCCAGACAGTAAGCACCTGCAGGTGGAGAGGCAGACCCTAGAGTGGCCCCATGGGAACATAATTATTACCAGAGTCCTAAGCAGGAGGAAGAACCCTAGCCCAGGGCTCCAAAGACGGCTTCCTGACTGACTTACTGGGTACCTTTGGGTCAATCCCTCCTCCTTTCAGGGCCTTGGGGTCCCCAAAAATACACAGGGATTTCACATTCTCTGTCTTGTGAGCTAGTTTGGTTTCCAAGCTCTCCTCTGTGACTCTGGTTCCTCATCCAGCCCCTAAGCCCAGAAGACAGCCAGTGCTAGGGAGCTGCTATTATCAGCCCCTTAGAAATCCACTCTGCATGAGTCTGAGCAAGCTGTTGTGCATAGAAAGTTTGATTTAAGGCCATTTCAATAAGCCCCAATTCATCATCCTGAAGGCCTTTGAAGAAAAGACAAGTGCCATTTTCTAAATGCCATTATGCAATCAAGCCTTTTGCAGGCAGCCCGGCAGGTCCACATGCCCATACGCGTGCCCAGACTAGTGCATCTCATGTCTTGCTGAGTGTGCCTGGGCTCCCTTAACCACAGAGCTCCGATGGTATGGGGGCTGGCGAGGATGACACAGGAAAGAGACCAGGAGCCCCAACAATGAGATGGACCACAGAACAGGCATTCTGTGAAAAGCTGTAGAAGATCCCATAGCAAGGAGGCCCTACCTGACCCAGGATCTTTCTTGTCTGTCAGGAGCTTGAGCCTGTTCCCTGAGCT
The DNA here is from genome assembly GCF_000951035.1 of Colobus angolensis palliatus. Lineage (NCBI taxonomy): Eukaryota > Metazoa > Chordata > Mammalia > Primates > Cercopithecidae > Colobus > Colobus angolensis. The sequence goes on from NW_012117254.1 coordinate 106,078, forward strand.
CCCTTTCCCTGCAAGACAAAGACTCAAGGCAGCCTTCTAAGAGGACCATTGTCCCTGGAATGCAGTGCTAAGAGCAGTGACTTAGGAGCCAGCTTTGAGTCTTGGCTTCAGTACTTCTTAGCTCTCTGACCCTGGGAAAGTGAGCAAAGGCTCTGTGCCTCAGTTTTCTCATCTTTAAACTGAAGGTAATAATAGCATATCAACTTCCTAGAATTTTGTGAAAATCAAATGCTGTGTTATCTATAAAACTCTGAGAATGAGGCTTAACATGTAGTAAGCTTTATATCAGTATTATGATTCTTGTCATTTTCACAGTACCACAAACAGGAGTGGCAAATGTAGGAGCTGGAAAGTAAGCTAGGGATTCCCCTAGACCATGGGATATGGGAGAAGCAGAGCAAGGTATGGAAAATGAAGGCCTGATTTTTAAATCCAGTCTTCACTTTTCTACAGCCATGGGTTTTGGGGCAAGACTGGGTACTGGACTGAACTTCCTTCTCCATCTCTAAAAGGGGTAGAGACTCCCCAGCTCAGGGGGTTCTTTGTAGAAGTTGATGAAGAAATATATGGGACACTGCTTTATACCAGGCAACACAAAAAATTACTCAGCAGGGTACATGTGAGAACAAGGTCTCTTGTTTCCCAGGCTGTGCTCTTGGTAGGACACTAGCTTCTGCAGTGCTCACAGGTACCTCCCTAAGAAATAGCCTCTCTTCCAGCTGTAGACCTAGCACTCAGAAATGCCCCATTTGCACATTTTAAGGAGCAATCATCAGAGTCTCATGTTCAGCCCGAGCTCTTTGATATATCTGGCCAAAAGAAAGGTTCTTAGGACCTTACAGTTGTCTCACAGTGGAGACCAACCACAGTAAACCTGGGCCACAGTGGCCAGCCTGTGCATTTGTTAGTTGATGCCTGTGGCGTGCTGAAAGGATGGGAAATGGCCCAAGTTAGAAGCCCCACATTAAGCCTTGGCTGCCTTTGTCTACCCAGAAGCTATCATTCTCATGTGCTGACCTTGCATTGGCATGAAAGCATGGGAAACAGTCGAAGTGCAGAGCTCCACTTTTAGCCTGTAACTCTTGCAAGTGGCTGTTTTCCTGGTGATCTCTTGCCCTACAACTTCTGCTCTTCCTCAACTGCCCTAAGCCAAACCTCTTCCTTTCCCACATTATGAGGGAAAGGAGAGTGTGGGAGGGGGTCCCCAGCTTCTCAGCAGCCTGGAACCTCCTTGGGGAAGCACAGGAACCCTCACTCCTGTAAGCAATAGCTCTATTTTACCTGGTGGTCCAGCAAGGCCCAACTCTTCTTCCTGAGCCCTCATAAAGAACTGCCCTCTGTCACTTCACATTGCCAGGTCACGATTTATTTCTCCCTAGGCCAGCTACAGTAGCTTCCGTGGTGCGTGGGCACTTTTCCCCCTCCACATCTCCCCACTCTCCAGCCCAGCCAGGTCAGCACGAAGCTCTACATCAGAGGGTGATTAGATTTGGATAGGGCTTTTTTTCCAGACATAATTGTTTCTTAATTCTTTTAATTTCACCACCTTTGAAGATTACAAGCAACAACTGGCACTTGATAAAAAAAAAACATTAGTAATTAATCGAGTTTTCAAGTAATGCTGCTTTTGTGGCAATTTTTCAAAATACATATGTAATTTTAAATCTGCAATTTAAAATCTGAGGAAGCAGACACCCTTCCAAATAGTGCATGAGACCCCTACCAAGGGATAAAGCAATGCAAAAACCTAAGTAAGGCCCCCAAACACCAAGGAGAAAGAATCTGTTCATTTATTCATTTGCTTATTCACTCAATCACACATTTGCTTGGTCATTAAATTAGTTAACTTACTCTGTCACACATTCATTCACTCCTTCATTTGTTTGTTCCCATCCTTCTTATATGCTCACACACTGACAGAACCCCTCCCTCCCTCCCTCCCTCTTTCCCTCACTCTGTACCACCCATAGCTCCATGGCGACTTAGGGCTTTAGCTGATTTTATAGATTTTCTCCAAAAGTACCTTCAGTGTTCAAAGAAAATGATTAACTTTCATACAATTAGCCAACTTGAACCACACTCCTTTCATTCAATACACACTGCTTGAGAGTTCACTATGTGCAGAGGTAGCAAGAGACAGATGACATTGACCACACCCTCACCTGGCTTATGGTCAACTTGGAGAGATAAGCATTTTCACAAATGCTTATATTAGATACAAGAATCCAAAAGAGGAAGTACATAATTCTGGCAGAAAGGCTGCTTGCAGGGGTCCATTCAGTGAACTTTCCTGAGCATTTACTATGCATCAGGGCCTGGGAATACAGAGAGAACTAAGATATTATCTTGCCTTTATGGAGCTCAAAACCCAAAGGTGGAAAAAGACACAGTACCAAACAATTGCTATAAAATATGGGAGGCACTGGGTTGCTGGAAGACAGTGCAAAGATCAAGTAGTGATCAGCTCTGTTCAGTGAAAACTTATGAAAGAGCCAACCCTGGTCTGAGGTCTTGAAGGAGGGGTAGAATTTTGTTTGACAAAGATAGATAAAAGGAGAATGCTTCAAGTGTGATCCATGGGTAGAAAACACAAAGTATATTTGAAGATTAGTAAAGAGTCTTAATTTTCTAAAGCAGAGGATATGTTGAGGGAGTTGGTGGAAATAAGACTTAACCCTTGAGCAAGGTTTTGAATGTCCATTGGGACTTTATTGTGTGGGTAAGAGGAGGAGACATGGATGGTTTTTGAGCAGACTTGTGTTATGATGACAGCTGGGCTCAAGAGATGAATTTGGAAGTGAGATCAGAGAGATCATAGAGCCTTGGGGCAATCAGATCATTGAAGAAGCCAGAGGTACTGTTAGACCGGAGTTGGACAGTAGGGAGAGAAAAGCTAAGGCAAACCTGAATGTGAGTGCTGCGGGGAGGCTGAATCAACAAAACAGACCTAACGGGAAAGATGAGAGTGAGCTAGTCAGAGATACTCAAGAGGTTTTTAGAATGGGATACCAAGAGTGTAGTGGTGCCATTATGAGAGAAAGAGAGAGAGAGAGAGGGAGAGAGAAGCAAGAAAAAACAAGGGGAAAAGGGGGATGGGTTTGGTGGTAGATATGTTAAGAAGCCTGAGGAACAGTCAAATGAAAGTATTCGAGATGCAGTTGGACAATAGGCCTAGAGCACAAGAAGGAAGCCTAAATTATTAGATATAGATATTTGTGTCACATTGATTAGCCTCTTGACCAGAAATTCTTTTTTTTTTTAAAGTTGAAAAACAAGACAAGAAGGCATATTTTAATAACTTTATACTTTGTATTTTTTTCTTGTAAACAATATATTTATGGACATGCTGCATGCTGTTAACTGTGATTCCTAATATTAGGAAGATATTTTTATTTTTTTTTTATTTTTATTTTTTATTATACTTTAAGTTCTAGGGTACATGTGCATAACGTGCAGGTTTGTTACATATGTATACTTGTGCCATGTTGGTGTGCTGCATCCATCAACTCTTCAGCACCCATCAATTCATCATTTATATCAGGTATAACTCCCCAATGCAATCCCTCCCCCCTCCCCCCTCCCCATGATAAGCCCCAGTGTGTGATGTTCCCCTTCCCGAGTCCAAGTGATCTCATTGTTCAGTTCCCACCTATGAGTGAGAACATGCGGTGTTTGGTTTTCTCTTCTTGTGATAGTTTGCTAAGAATGATGGTTTCCAGCTGCATCCATGTCCCTACAAAGGATGCAAACTCATCCTTTTTTATGGCTGCATAGTATTCCATGGTGTATATGTGCCACATTTTCTGAATCCAGTCTGTCACAGATGGACATTTGGGTTGATTCCAAGTCTTTGCTATTGTGAATAGTGCCGCAATAAACATACGTGTGCATGTGTCTTTGTAGTAGAATAATTTATAATCCTTTGGGTATATACCCAGTAGTGGGATGGCTGGGTCATATGGTACATCTGTTCGCAGATGACATGATTGTATATTTAGAAAACCCCATCGTCTCAGCCCAAAATCTCCTTAAGCTGATAAGCAACTTCAGCAAAGTCTCAGGATACAAAATTAATGTGCAAAAATCACAAGCATTCTTATACACCAGTAACAGACAAGCAGAGAGCCAAATCAGGAATGAACTTCCATTCACAATTGCTTCAAAGAGAATAAAATACCTAGGAATCCAACTTACAAGGGATGTAAAGGACCTCTTCAAGGAGAACTACAAACCACTGCTCAGTGAAATCAAAGAGGACACTAACAAATGGAAGAACATACCATGCTCATGGATAGGAAGAACCAATATCGTGAAAATGGCCATACTGCCCAAGGTTATTTATAGATTCAATGCCATCCCCATCAAGCTACCAATGAGTTTCTTCACAGAATTGGAAAAAACTGCTTTAAAGTTCATATGGAACCAGAAATTCTTAACATTGGGTACATGTGAACTTCTGGGAGCCCATAAGATATATCCTAATGGTAGAATTGGCATGTCTTGGTAGTGGGTTAGATGTTGGTGGAAGAAGAATCTTCCAGGTGTCTGTGAAGAAATCTGGTTGGTTAATAATGTCATTTACAAAGTCAGGGGACAATAGAGTAGGACAGGGCAGGGGACCTGTGTAGAAAAGAACATGTGACAAGGGTTAGATATGATGAATTCAGGATGCTGGTAGGCTGTCCAACTGAAGATGTCTACTAGGCATTGGTTACATGAATCTGGAGGCTTGAAATAAGGTCTGGGATGAAAATTGATTTGGGATGGTTAAGGCCAAAGGAATAGAGTAGATCATGCAGGAAGAGTGTGGAAAGTGAGAAGGGGAGAAAACTTTGGGACTGGTTAAGAATCAAAAATGAATTCTAAATGTCTGGCTTCAGTATATAGGCTAATGATAGTGTTTGTTCCTGAAATAAAGAACGCTTTGAATTATTTCAGAGGAGTGTGAACATGAGAAGTTCCATTTGACCCAGATAGGATTATAGGCGGTTGTGGGATATGCAAGTGGAGATTCTCGAGTATATCTATGTCTGACTCTGGAGCTTAGGAAGGAGAATTGGACTGAGATAGATTCTTGATTTTACCACAGAGATTATGACTGAAGCTGGGATGTAGGTGTGGTCTCTAAGAGAAAGCAAGAAGCTGTCCAAGAAGGATATGTGAACAAGCAGCTTGCTGCACAATGGGAGCTAAGGAATAAGAGTGGCTCTAAGAAAAACTAGAACATGAGGCTAAACAAATTCTGCAGAATGAAGCTTGGCATGTTGACAATGAGGGAGTCATGAGCAACCCTGGGGGAAGTGGGGATGAGAGCAGATTCTAAGGTCTTAAAAAGTTGCAAGAGGGAATAGGAGACATCACATATAGACCTACTCTTGCAAAATTTCAATCACATGGAGAGAGGCAAGCTTCACAAAAAGTGGAGTTTTCTTTATAAGATAAGGGAGAAAAAACGGTTACAGGCTTAGGAGAAAGAGCAGGAGAAAGGAAGAGAAAATTCTGGAGAGAAGGGACAACTGATAGGGAGAGTCTGGGTGGGACACAAGAGTATCAACATCAGAGGCTGATAAAAAGCAAATGCTTTGGCAAACATGCAATTGCAGGGAGGAGAATCTCAGACAAATTACCAAAAGGTATGGTGGATCAGTCTGAGGGTTTACTTGATTTACTCCACATACACTCACCAACAAATTACACATAATCATTCCTAGATCCTAGACATTATTGTTATCTTTAGTTCTAAATATTACTCTGGGTGGTTGGATCAGAGGTGACAAATTTCCAGGCCACATGGAAACAGGACATTTGCACATCTCCATTTCTAGCGAGGAGCAGGGTAGAGCTCTGGAGTATTAGTTGCCTCTTTCTTGCCCTGTAGCCCCTCCCATACTGCCTTCCACCTATTCCTTCTCCAAGCACCTTTGCCCCAGCACTGCCTGGCAGCAGCTCACTCAGAGGAACTCAGAGGGAACCAGAAGCACAGGATCGAATGTGTAGCTCTTGTGGAGGAAGTGAGAGAAATCTTCTTTGATTCCACTAGGCTAAGAAGAGAGAAGGTGGCAGGCCAAGTAGATTCAGAAGGAAAGGGCAGAGGAGAGGGCACTCAACAGGTCTGCTCAGCAGCAGGCAGGTGGCTGGCCTTGCTGAGAAAACATGTGTATGTGTGATATGAATGGAGGTTGTTCCCGCTTCAAATTCCCAGCACCCCACACCTTTTCTCAGTCCCAGAGGTGTGGATTCCTAGCTGATTACAGTCCCCGTGTGGCTCTCTCGCCTGAGTTCGCTGCTAAGAGGCTGGTGCTGATATTTGGAGGCACCACTCCCTCTCTCCCACCACCACTTCCACATAGAGCCCAGGACATCATAGAGGCAAGCGGTATAGTGTGTGAAAGAATTGGCTTTGAACCACTGAACTGTTCCATGCCTCTTTGTTTGCAAAATGGGACTAATGATATTTACCTTGAAGAGGCATAAGGATTAAAAGAGATAATCCACACAAAGCAACTCTCTTTGTTAATTAGTCTTTCTCCAGAGGTCACTAAAATCTCATCAGGGGAAATAAGACCACGGTATTTGATTCACTTCAGCTTGGAAACAAGCAGATCTTAACATCTCATTAGGTATTCCCAATACAGTTTTATCCCCCAATCAACACAAATGATGTTGTCTGACTTACAAGGAAAAATATGTGATTCACAGTGACTGCCAATTTCTCTTCTGCTCCATGGGGGATTCGGCATTTTTGTTCTGTTGTGTAGGAGGAAATCCAGCCTGATTGTCACTTACCCAATGTCTCCCATGGTGGCACTCTGTGGGTTGCCTTGTTGGGCACAAACTCCAAATCAGTAATGGCTACATAATTTGCGGAACCCAGTACAAAATGAAAATGCACGGCCCCTTCTTCAAATTATTAAGAATCTCAAGATAACAACAGTAGAGCATTAAACCCAGCATGGGACTCTTCTGAGCACAGGGCTTTGTGGAACTACACTAATCACACACCTGTGATGTGGGCCTTGCCCTTAATCCATACCCAGTGCCCTGATCTTGGTGAAGGAGAGCCCACAACAAAGTCATAGGTTCATCCGAAAAAAAAAAAAAAAAAAAACCCACTGGAAGAGATACCACTAGGCAGAGAGCTCATTCCTGATTCTTTTTTCCCAAGAACCAGTCAGGTAAATGACGGGTGGTTATTCACAGATAAATCCTTCAGGGTCAGAGTTGTGGAAAGGCATCTCTGTTGGACAACGATGTTCCCTCTCACTATAATCAACCAGCAACTGACTTTCTTCCTTCTGTTACTTTTTCTAACTTCTCCAGGTGATCTCCACTCTCCCAACCCCTGCGCTCCACACATCAGCCCCCAGCACGAGGGTACTCTAGGACAGGGGCCAAGAAGCCTGCTGAGCCTTGGGGGTCTGCACCCTCTTTTCTAGCTGTACCCTGCATCCTGACAGTAACCATCTCCTTAGTGGGTGATGATCTCTCAGGTAAGTCCGGGACGAGGGAGACTTCCCTGCTGTATTTCTGAGAGCATGTGAGGAGAGCAACAGGGATAGAAAGCTGAAAGGATGTACAAACCTAGAACAGTGCTACTTAGGAGGTCCATGAATCTGTGCCAGTCTGCAAGGAAGTAAGAACAAAAGTGCAGAGTGTTTCTAAACTTTTATAGCAAGTTGATAATGCTTATTAACTTTAATAACAAAAAATAATTTAAAAATAATTATGTCTTTATTCTCATTCTTCCAGTAATTCTGTTTTATTGTGTTTTACCAGAGTATTGGTCCATGCTCTTTGGAAATCTAAAAAGATAATTAAAAAAATTAAACAAAACAAAAAATAGGTACTTCACAGTAGATAGATGGCAACCATGGTTGCCAGCCTTGCCATGCCCTCCCTGACCCCACCTTTGGTGTAGTGGGCAAAGCGCTGAGGCAGAAGACAAAGGATCAGGGTGCTTGGCCTGGCTCTTTTATTTCCTTGGACAAGTTGTTTATCTGCGAGCTTCCTTTTTCTCATCTGTAAATGCTTCATGAGGACCCCATAAGATCTTAAATGAGAAGGTGTTTTACAAATAGTAAGGTGGTGGCATTTAGTCCAGCCACCTCATACCCCTGCCACAAAAGCAGTACTGGATCCTAGCACAATGGTTAAAAGCGCAGCCTTTGAAGTCGAGCTGTCTGGATTTGGATCCTCCCTTCACAATTCACTAGATGGGTTACTTCAAGCAAGCTGTTTAACTTCTCAGAACCTTCATTTTTTTACATGTAAAGAATGAATCATTTTAATACCCACCTCATAGGGTTGTGATGAGGATTACTTGGGTAGCACTTAGAACAGCATGCAGAACATGGTACACAATAAATGGTAGCCAGTAGCATGATCTGATTACACCCTATTCTTGTCACTACATGTGATCATTGTCAGCTTTACTCATGTTCATTTTTCTCTCCTTTCACTGCTACATGTCTCTATCATTTTTATCTTTCACACTTCATTTATCGAGTCCCAGATTGGTGCTTTCGTATTTTTGATTAATAATTGGTTATTGCTGGTGTAGAAGATACTATTGATATTAGAATATTGATCTATCTAGCAAATGTGCTCGACTCTCATTACTTCTAACGGGTTGTCTAATTCTCTTGGCTTTCCATGTAAACAATAACATAATTTTCAAATATGCCCATTTTGTTTCTTCCTTAACAATCTGTATACCTCTTATTTCTTTCTAGGACTTACTATACTAATTAGGGATGTGATGGCAGCATCCTCATCTTGTTTCCTATGTTGAAAGGAACGCTTCTAAAGTTTCTCCTCTACTAGGTATGATATCTGCTGTTTTTAATGGGTAGTACTGATACAGGCGAAGGAGACCCCTTTATAAAGAATTTTAAATTTTTATCACAAATAGTGTTAAACTTTATTAAATGTGTTTTATGCATCTATATAAATATTTTTTTTCATTTTTTCTCTGAGTGCATTAATATAATAGATGATATTTACAGATTTCCTGATGCTTAACTATTCTTGCATCCTGGGGATAAACTCTACTTGGTCATGACATAATTTTTTTGTTGCTGTTTTGTTTTAATACAACTTTAGATTTAGTTAATGTTTTGTTTAGATGTAGTTAATATTTTGTTTATTATAGGTGTCCTGTAAATCTTTTCTTATGTTATTCCTCTCCACTTTTGGTATCAATATTACAGTAGCTCTGTTACTCGAGTGGGCACATTCCCACTTTTTCTGATCCCTGGAATAACTTATAGAGGAAAAAGATTATCTTTTCACGAAAAATTTGATATGACTATTGACCTATAAGACTTTCTGGAACAAGACCTTATGCAGGAAAGTGAGCTTTCAACCACCACTACAACCTTACATAGTCATTGGCCTATTCCATTTTCTTAGAGCCCAGTTTAGCATTAAAAAAAAAATCAAGACATCTGTTTACTCTCTGGCTTTCAGCCTTTTGTTATAGCAGCAGCTTTCTCATAACACCATCCCTAAAGAACGAGGAACCAGACTTGCAGTTTTGCTTCTGAGTCTGCCATTCTTTAGACAAGTGAAGAAACTGAGACCGGGAAAGGCTTCCTCATCTGTTAAATGATTTGGACTAGTGGATCTTCAATGGTACTGTAGATAAAAAGGATATTGTCCACTCTTGTCTCTTAAGAGCAGCAGTTAACTCAACTCAGATACAAATGAAAAAGATATAAAGAAAGAGAAGAGGAAGGGAGAGAATAACAGCTGCCAGATGGTTCCTGCCTGCCTAGTGCAGTACTTTTTGTTCCCTGGGTGATCCAATCTTCCATTTGGAAGAACTCTTCCAGATGCATTTTCACATAAAATCTCTTACTGGTATTTTGCCAGGAAGATCTTGGCCCAGTTGGCCTTTGGTTTGTCCTGTCTTGAAAGAATGTCTCCCACCACTTTCCTGGGGGCTGTCTTGGACTTTTGATTTCCTGCCTGAGAAATGAGCTCAGTTGAAACTCCTTCTGGATATACCAAGTACTTGTACCCAGGGCTTAGCCTTGGCCAGGACACCAGAGAAAAAAAATACAACAGCAATAAAAGGAGGAATGTATTGTTTCCCTTGTTTGCTTATCAGGAAGCCAGTGACTTTTAGTATCATGAGAAGTGATTTTTGTTTATTGACATGATTCTAATAATAGTTGGGACATGTGGTGGGCAAAATTCTAAAGACAGTTCCCCAAGATATCTGTTCCCTGGCTATTCAATCATACATTGATCTATATACTGGTATAAAGACATTTTTTCAGATGTAAACTTTCAAGTCAGTTGACTTTAAGATATGGAGATTATCTGAGCTGGTGTTTTCTCTGACTGGTAGCAGAAGAGAATGTCAAAGAGATTCATAGATTTGATGCATTCTTGCTGGCTTTGGAGATAAAAGGGCTCATGTGCAAGAACCAAAGAGTGACTTCTAGAAACTGAGAGCAGCCCTCAGCTGACACCCAGCCAGGAAACTGTGACCTCAGTCCTAAAACTGCAAGGAACTACACTGCACCAACAACCTGAATGTACTTGGTAGTAGATTCCCCCTAGAAACTCAGATGACAACTCAGCTCAGCACATATCTTGATTTGTGAGACCTCAAGAAGAGGACCCAGTTAAGCCACACCCAGATTACTGACACATGGGAACTATGAGAGAATAAATGGGTATCGTTTACAGCAGCTAAATTTGTTTCACTACAATGGAAAACTAATGCAGGGCATCTAATGGGTACTCCCAAAGTGTACTTCCAAAGCCTACATCTCAGCCCTTTGCATGCATGAAACCAAGGTGGGCACACAAAGTTCCTGCTCCCCTCTCCAGCCCTGAGCAGTGTCACCAACCTTTGCTTATGGGCTGAGGCTTCTGTGTGATCTTCTGGTTGCTGAGCTACTGGGAAGAGATCCACTTGACTTGCCCAGAGCTGGAACTTCTTTCAGGCTAATGGGAACAATCCCTGCTATTTTCAGAGAGCTGTGTACAAAATGTTTCCATTGTCATTGTTTCACAGAGGCCTCACAGAGATCCCCCCAGCTGAGCGGGTTTCTATCTTGATAGAAACAATTATATACTCATTTCCTAGATGAAAAAAAGAGACCCAAAGAGGGCAGATGGCTGGCTTAAGGTCACAGAGCAAGCATGTTAAAAATCTCCTGCTATATAACATAACTTACATTGGGTGACTATTGGTGAATTCCTCAGCTGGTGATTTGCAAGACCCTGAAGTTTTGCAGTTCTAAGCAGTGTCCTGACAAAACCTGGTCGTCCAGGCTCCTTCTTCTCATGTTTATCTGCACTTAATGAGTGGAGACGCGAGGATGCCTATGAGCCGAGATGTATCTGTTAAACATCCACAGTCACAATGCACCTCATGTTGCCCCTTTGACTTGCAAGGCTCTTTGCCCAGCTTGTCACATGGCTGTCTCCCTCACTTCCTTCAGAGCTTTGCTCAGTGGGGCCTTTTTTCACCATCCTGTCTAAAATTGTAGTGCCCCTCCAACCCTACCTCATGCTTTATTTTTTTCTCTATTGCAAGTACATCTGATATTCCACATGCTTTTATTTCTTTGTTGTCTATCTTTATGAGAACAGGGATTTTTGTCTGTTTTGTTGACTGCCTTATCACCATTACTGAATACATTTTCTGTCATATTATAGATACTCAATAAAATTATTCTTATTCTTATTACTACTATTATTATTATCATTATCATATCAGAGCTGGGATGGAAATCCAGGTATGCGTATAGTCAACCCCTCCCTCTTCTCTAATCACATGGCCACCTTGACTCTGTAGAAACAGAGGCTGTGTCAAGGACCAACCATCATATTTCCCACTCGCTTGGGATAAGGTAGAGGGATGCTGCTCCTGCCCCAGACCTGTCATTCCCGGAACCAGGACTGACTGCAGTGCCACCTTCTCTCCCTTTTTTATGCAAAGTAATTTCTCAAAATGATGGCTCAGGCCCCAAGAGATAGGGATCTAGTAGGTTGTTCTGGCCCCTCAGCAGGAAACCATGCTTGCATAATGCTTCCTTTTAAGAGGAGAGAACTAGGGCAGCCCTTTACTTCAGAGTAAGTTAGGGTCAGCCAAAATTAGAACCCAGACACAAAGTAATTTGTTGTCACATTATCTGTAATAGCAAAAAATTGGACACAATCTAGATGTTAGACAATATGAACAGGGTTAAGAAAAATTGTTGCACATCATCTCCAAGGAATATTATGCAGCCATTAAAAATGATTATTATGAAGACAATGTTGTGACATAGAAAAGGCTTACAAATCCGATGGTAAGTGAAAAGGCCAATTATAAGACTGTAAATATACTATAATTATAGCAATCTAAAAATAAATGCACACCTGTGACCAAGGCCTTGGAGGTAATGTGGGATAGAAAATGAGCTCTTATGGACTAGGATGTAGGGATTACGGGTGATTTTTTTTTGTTTGTAAACATCCTGTAATGTTGTCTAATGGTGTCATAATATTGTTGTTACAGTAAATAACTACTGAGGAAAATAAAGGCAAGTCTGAAGCCTCTTGCTGGCTACAGCTGCCTTGGACGATGCTGTACACATGGTGGCTACTTACTGTCTAGTTTATGGTCACTATCATGAGTCATCACCTCTCCCCTCTACCTAAAAAAGATTCTGGTTGCTCCTCGGTGTTCTCCATCTCAGTGAGTTGTGCCTCCTTCTTCCACATCCTCCAACTCTTCCGTCACTGGGTCCTGTGAATTTTGTCACATGAAGAGCTTCAAATCTTACTTCTCTACTTCTTAAGTCTAGGCCAGTGTTATCCCACACCTGAATTACAAACCAACAGTTCACCCAGCCTCCAGCCTCAACCCCACCAGCCACACAAGTGTTATGAAGTGCTTATGGTGACCCACTAGGATGCAGGCTAAAAATATATAAACATTCATTCAACTTTGTTTAGGTCATTTCCCTTTATATTTAGTTGTATTTTATACACAGTGTATCTAGCTCAGTTGTACATGTTTATATGCTGTAGGTATATATTTTCAAAAATATTTTGTTGATAGGACAGGTAACCAAAAATTCTGATTGTGAGCACCAACTAGGTGTTTCTAAAATATTGTTTTGATTGCTTCCCTCTCTTGTTTAAAACCCTTCAGTGGTCTTTCACTGCCTGCAGCATAGTTTCCTACATAACCTGCCAACCTTTCCAGACCTGGTTCTGCTGACTGTTCCAGCACTGTCACCCATCGGCCCAAGTCCCACTTCTGTAGCCTCTAGGACCACCCTCAGCCCAGAGAGGCTACTTTCAGCCTTTGTGGGGGCTGATCCAGTGGTGTGTGCTGGAGCCAACTCATAACAGGTCCTGACAGCTTAATGTATGCATCTCTTCCCAACTGTGCATTCAGCTGATGCCAAGTTAGCTTAAAATGGGCCATTGTGGGATTATTTACAGCATGGAAATTGGAAAACACTTCACATCAAAGGTTTCTTTCTTTTTTTTTTCCAGAGAGCTGATTGTCGAATATTTACCAGCACACCATTGAGCTGATCCCCCTTCTTGGAATGTCCTTTTTGAGACTCTTCACTGTGCCCTGCTTCAATATTTACTTCAAGCAACATACCATGCAGGCAGCTTTCTCTCACTCTCTTTTGCCCCTTCCTGCATTCATGCCTCCTCTCTATAAACTCCTTAGGGGTAGCAGTCTCCCTGTGTTCATGGTACATAGAACTGTTCCAGGTGCTGAGTGTGTGTTCAGGGAATGTTTGTTAAAACGGAATGAAATTTCTGATACAGCTGGAAAACCTCCATGCCTATAGCCCCCGTGTGTCCTGGTGAGCTGGTTTGGGAGAATTAAACCCTAGGGACAGCTAGAGCAGGAATTAGGAAATTTTCAGTCTGTCTGGGAAGTGGCCAGATTTACGACTCAACTCAAAGAGCACGTGCCACCACCCTCTTCCTTGCTCAGGCTTCAGCTTTTCCCAGCATCTCTCAGCGACCCTGAATGGCCTACAGGCTGCTATAGGGAGTCAGTTCTCCTACTGAGGAAATGATCACTCACATCACATACCTGAACAAACAGCTGTTACAGAAACCATTGTGCCAGAGGCAGGGATTATAGAAATGTGTCCCATTAGATGGCAAACAGAAATTTGTTTTCCTTTTGCAATGATCACTTATAACATTTATCACTGCACAAGCAAGTTGGTACTTGAAGGATACATCTAGAGTCATTCTAAATATAGAACTTCAGATTCCAGGCTTCCCTGAAGGAGGAGAGATAAAAGCCCTTTGGAAAGGAGAGCAGAGACATGTCAAATCCTGCCAAAAAGATACCAGCGTGGTATATACATGAGATCTGGGGATGATGTCTGCCTCTCTGCTTCTCAGAGCAGAACCAAGAGACACAAACAATTTTTTTCTCAAGGTATTAGCAAAACCCTGACTTCTTACTGGGAAATGGGATAGGTAGAGATTAGCCTCTGGTTCAGGAAGGAAGGCTACCTTTTGGACAAATTCTTGTGAAGACTCTGTACCCTCACAAAGGGCAAAGGATGACTGGCTTCAGAGATCCATAGGGAAGGAGCATACAAAAAAGAAAAAGAGAAAATATAGCCTAGTGTCCCTCTGACTGAGGCAAGAAGAGTACTGCTAAAGCCCCTACTCAAAGCTCAAGACAGCCTAAGGCTCAGGAGAATGGGTGAAATAGATTTTTGGTTTCTCTGGTCTCAAGAGAGACTGTGACATCCCAGAGACTTGGGTTTTCATTCTAGCCCGGTCATCCATCCACTAGCTGGGTGATTTGGGATGAATTAATTGGCTTTGCTGAGCCTTAGTTTTCTCTGCATTGCAGGCACAATTATATCTTCCATACAAGGTGGTGAAAATAAAGTAGATGTGATGGTGGATTTTATGTGTCAAGCTGGCTAGGCTATGGTGCCCTGTTTTTGAGCAAACACCTGTCTAACTGTTGCTGTGAGGTTTATTTTTTTCACATGTGGTTAACATTTTGTGAATAGACTTTGAATAGAGTAGATTATCCTCCATATTGTGAGTGAGCCTCATCCACTCAGTTGAAAGCCTTAAGAGCAAAAACTGAAGTACCCCAAATAAGATGGAATTCTACTTTCTAGCCTCCAACATAGAAACTCTGCCTGGGTTTCCATCCTGCCAGCCTTCGCTATGGATTTGCCAGTCCTCACAATCACATTAGCCAATTTCCTAACGTCTCTCCTTCCACATACACACACACACACACACACACACACATACACACATACACACACACACACACACACACACATCCTGTTGGTTTTGTTTCTCTGGAGAACCCTGTGTGATACAGTAGATGACAAGTATAAAGCACCTGACATGAACCGAAGCACAAAGATTGCACCCAAGGCGTAGTAAGAACTCTACCACCTAATAAATATATTCATTTCTGACCATCTTTACCCTCTAATTTGATAGCTTCTAATGTTGTCTTAACTAGCTTACCTTTACTAATTATGCAAGTCATCCGATAGACCCCTACCTTAAATACTTTCAGTTTGATTATAGGCTCTAATTGTACATCTACTTCTATGTATCTTAAAACTGGATGCACATTATGATCATCTGGAAAGCTCTTTAAAATTATCAGTGCATAGACTCCATCTACTAATATTTTGATTGAATTGATCTGGGATAGATTCAGGACATCCATAGATGTTAAAAGCTCCCTGGTGATTCTGATGTACAGCCAGTGTTGACAGCCAGTGATGTAGAAGATGCCTAAGGCCCACAACACTAATTTTCCAGAAGCAAAGGCAAATTTGATAAGGATGCATCCTTTCATTCACACATTCTGTTGTTCGCACATTCTGTTGCCAAATAAGTGCTCTTCCCCATCAATGAAGGGTACTACCCTCACCCAGTGCCCAAGTCAGAATACTAGGAGTCATTATCACTTCTTCTCTTTCCTTTACCCTTCTATCCAATTCATCAGTGTCCAAAAATCCTGCATCTGTTTCCTTCTCTCCAATTCCACTGCTGCTCCTAGTCCAAGCTCCACTATCTCTTTCCTGGGACACTGTATACTTCCGTACAGTCTAAATTCAATCAGGACAGTGAAACTATACAATCATTTAAACAGGAAAGTTTAATATAAATAATTATTAACTGGCAGTTTTGTAAGACGAAAAAGATCAAGAGAGCTCTAACACAACAATTTGACCATACTTAACGCTACTGAATTATATACTTAAAATGGTTAAGATGGTACATTTTTAGCTTATACATACTTTACTACAATTTATAAAAAAATATGCTCAGTGAAAGAAACCAGACACAGAGGAACACATATTCTAGAAATGTCCAGAAAAAGCTAATCTATAGAGACAGAAAGTTGTTTAGTGCCTGTCCAGGGCTAGGGATGGGGATGAGTGACTTCTCATGGGCACAATGTTTCTTAGATTATGGAGATGGCTTCATAACTTTGTAAATTTGTTTTAAAATCATTGAACTGTACACTGAAAACTAGTTTTGTGGTATGTAAATTTTACTTTAATAAAGCTATTTTATAAAAGAATTATTAATTATAACAAGTGGCTTGATTAATAAGGGATTGGCTAGGAATGAGTAAAAATAACTCTAAAGAACAGGAATCACAGATATAAGGAACCCCTAAGAGTGTCATAGAGTACCAGTGAAAAACCCTGTTGTGAATATAAATTCGTATAGCCATTATGGGAAACAATATGGAGATTCCTCAAAAAAAACTGAAAATAAAACTACCATATGATCCAGCAATCTCACTACTTGGTATATACCCAAAAGAAAGGAAATCAGTGCATTGGAGATATATCTCTCACGCATGTTTATTGCAGCATTATTCATAATAGAATGTGAATCAACCTAAGTGCCAATGAATGGGTGAATGTATAAAAAAAAATGAGATATACACATAAACACACACGCATGCACACACACAATGGAATACACTTCAGCCTTTAAAAAGAAGGGAATCTTGTCATTTGCCACAATCACAGATGACCTGGAGGACATTATACTAAACAAAACAAGTCGGGCACAGAAAGACAAATACCACATGATCTCACATATATGTAGAATCTAAAAAAGTTTAACTCACAGAAGCATAGAGTAGAATGGTGGTTACCAGGGGCTGGTGGAGGGTGGGGGGAATGGGGAGATGCTGATCAAAGGGTATAAAAATTAGACAGGAGGAAGAAGTTCAGATTTATTGTGTAACATGGTGATCACAGTTAATAGCAATGTATTGTATACTTGAAAATTGCCAAAGAATAGATTTTAAATGTTCTGACAACACACACGCACACACACAGAAGATAAGTGTATGTGGTGATGTATATGTTAGTTTGATTATAGTAATAGTTTCATAATGTATATGTATATCAGATTATCACATTGTACACCATAAATGTATACAATTTTTATTTGTCAATTATATTTCTATAAAGCTGAAAAAAAGCAATGCATCTATCAAAGACAATGAGGTTATTGTATACAAATAATACTTTAAAAAGAAAACAAAGCAAAACAAAATCCAACCGGGTTCCTCTCAAAAGCGCACGGAAACCAACACAGAGGGGCTCCCTCTGACCAAAGAAAAGATAACTACAAATAACTACAATAGATTTAAACAAATCAAAAGCGTGAGTTCATATATCACCTTTGGAAGATGTCAGGAAACCAACATATTCTGAAAAAACATACTGGGAAGATCTTCTTCATAAAGAATTCCAGTTAACAAATGTATAAGGTGTGACAGAATTGTTATATCAGTATTTTGTAGCTTCCAATGAAATAAGAATGCAGACAATGATTAACAATGGCTGCTATTAATAGAATCATTAGGTGAAATGCTCTCAGGCAACTTTATTGTGGATGTGTGAGACTGACAATGCCTAAACCCAGGAAGCAATTTCAACATCACAAAAAACATACACCCTGCCCCAATCCTCCCCTCAGTTTGATATAATACAAACACCTGTGGTATGTGTACCTATGAAGTGTTTTGCACTACAACATTCAAATCTATATCTGGTCAAGCCTCTCTATATAACTATTAGTTTACGGAAAATTCAGGAGTGAAAGATTGTGTTAAATGACACTATGGGAATGCAACTAGCAATATCTGGACTGTGGAATATTCTAAAGGACAAATGACCAGGTTTCTTCAACAAATAAGTAGCAAGAAAAATGGGGGATGGAGAGAGGAAACCTAGAGATTAAAACAGGCTGATTAAACCTGAAGATTAAAACAGATGAGTAAAACAAATACAATGAGTGGATCTTTTGGATCTGTATTATTAAATGACATTTTGGATCCAATTACTGAGTGACATTTATGAGACAATCATGGAAACTTGAATACTAAGTAAATATTTGATTATAAGTAAGAAATCATTTTTAGATGGGATAAAGGTACTGTAGCTTAAGGGAAAAAAAGAGCCCTAGTATTTTAAAGATATATACTGAAATCCTTAAGGATAAAATTATGTATTTTGTATTTGCTTTAAAACAATGGGAGGATAGGGGATTGGAGAGGTTTATAGATAAAAGTAAGTTGGGCACATGACAATAAACGTTGAAGCTGAGTGACTGGTATAAAGACTTTATTATATTATTCTACTTATATACATGTTTGAAAAGTCCCATAATGAAAAATGTTTTTTAAATGGGAGAAATAAATAAAAGCTCTCTTGTATCCCCCAGGGCTGGGACGCACATCTTGTTAAAGAGAACGTGGCCATGGCTCATCAAGTGGTGGTAAACTCGCTGGACATCCATTCTCTGGAACTGGTCAGAAACTGCCCTCTAGGATGCTAACAAAAGCTGTTCACTGGGAGGTGTCCCATCAAAAGCACCCAAATTGGGTGCCAGAGGAAGATGCTGGCCGCTGGGCACTGCTGATCACTGTCCACTGCAGGATCTGAGTTATAAATAGCCACAAGTACTGCAAGAGAAGCCAGTCATGCTGTGGGAGCTGGGCACTAGGGAAGCCACACATGCTTCAGGAGTCAGATGCTAGAAAAGCCATGTTTGCTGCAGGTACTGGATCATGGAGAAGTCATATGCCTTGCAGAAGCCAGGTACTGGAAATTTGTGTGTGCTACAGAGGTGAGAGACGGAGAAGCCATCTGCAAGGGCCACCAAGAGCCTGCTGAGGCAGCACACCAGAACAAGGAGGAAAAACCCATTCCCTCTGGCAATGTCTCTCCAGTGCCCTCTCCTGACAGAACTTCAGCGAGCAGGGACAAGGAAAAAATATTTAAAGGGCCCAGATCCAATTTCACAGAACAAGCAAGAAGGGTAAGTTTGGAGCTGAGGAGCAATAAATCAATGATTCCTCACTAACCTCTCTGCTTCTGTTCTTGCCCATCGGCAACCTGTTCACCTCATGGCAATCACAGTAACCTTTTAAAAATGGAAGGCTTGTCTTATCATTTCACTTTTCCTTGGAATAAAATTCAAACTCCTTCTTATGGCCTAAAGGTTCTGCATGTTCTGGTCCCTGTCTCCCTTTCCTACTGATGGCAGCTACCACTTCAGATGGCCTGCAACTGCCATCACGCTGGCTGCAGCAGAGAGGCCCTACCGGGGCTGCACACTATGTGGAGCTGGCAGGAGTCAGTGACAATTGGGAGCCCTGCTCCTTCTGAGTTGGGGTGGGAGCTCCCCAGGTGTCCTCACTGTAGACCCCGGCCTCCCACTCCATGGAGCAGGCAGGAGCCACACTCTCCTGGGTGGAGCTGCAGTCACCCAAGTTGTGGCTACAGATCCAAACCTCTGTGTGCTCCTGGTCACGGAGAGGGTGGTGCCAGAGCAGGCAGGACCTATGCACTCCCTGGTGCAGCTGTAGTAGCCCCCTGCCCTCCATGGTACAGCTGCAACTGCCCAAACCGGCGGCTGCAGCCTCAGGCATCCTTGCACTCTTGGGGGCCTGGGAAGGCCCTCCTGCCCTTGCAGTCTCAGAAACAGAAGCACCTGCTCCTGCTGCCTGGCTTGTCCCTGCTGTTGGTGCCTGCTCTGATCTTAGTCAGGGCCCAGCTAGGGCACTGTGAACAGCAAACTCAGGGCTCCAGCTAGGGCACTGTAAACAGCAATAGAAGGCAGACAGATTCCTGGGCAGAAGGGGCCGGGTCCCCAGTAAGGCCCCACCTTCAGGCCAGGGAGGGCCTGAAGGCTGGAAGCTGGGCTGCCAGTTCCATGGACCAGAATGGGGACTTGTGGTGCCTTTTCCAGCCCACTCATGGCTGCCCATGGTCCAATCAGCACACATTTTCTCCCCTCTGAGGTCCACAAAAACCTGGGAAGATTAGGCAGAGGATGACCAGCTGCAGAGAGAAGCTACCTTGTCTGCTGAGAGCTGCAGAGACAACAGAATGACCTGCCTGCAGAGAGGAGCTACCCCCTGCAGGTCTCCTCTGAGCTGTTGTAACACTCAATAAAGTTGCTGTTCATCTTATTCACCTTCCATTTGTCTGCATACCTCATTCTTCCTGGATGCAGGACAAGAACTTGGGCAAAGGTGCCACCAGTTTCCAGATGGAAAAATGACTTCTCAAAGTCTCCTTTGCTTCTGTTTCACGAGGCCATCTCTCTGCCCAGGACTCCTTCTTGTCCTGCCCTTTTACTACTCCCTGGCCAGCTTAACTCCTACTTAGCCTTAGATTACAGTCCAGATGACCCTTCGTCAAGGAGGCCTTCCTTGACCTGAGGCTGGGTCAGCTTCCTGAGCACTCTGCTCCCGCCCTTTGGAAGTAGTCATCACACTTGAAGTTACTTGGCCCATGTCTGGCTGCCCCACAAGACTGTGGATTCCATGGGGAAAGGACTGTATCAGTCGTGGTCATAGCACATCCTCAGGGCCCAGCACAGTGTCTGACACTCTGTCAGTGCTCAGCAATATTGTTAAATAAAATTTAAATGATGATAGACACCTCACTGTAGCTGCATTAAATCTGTTAGGGAGAACTGTGTTTGACAAATTGAACAAGAAGATGTCTGAAGAGAGTGGGTTTAATCAGGGAAAACTCCTGGAAGGAAATTACATTTTATGAGAAAGGGGTGGTGGACCTAGATTGGCATACAATTGTGGAACTGATGCATGGAATAGAGTACTTAGGAAGAAGGGCTTGACTAAAACAAAAACATTAAAGTGGAGAGAGGTGGAGATGAAGCTAGAGAGGTGAGGGTGAAAGAAACAGCAGAAGGGACATACCCATTCAGCAGATCCTGGAGCCCCTGAGGATGGTTACAGCCAGATGGTTTTGGAAGATGAATATGGCCTCTACATATCTGAATGGGGTGCAGGGAGTGAAGATAGAACAGGCTGGGCAAAAGAGGGCTGGTGACTGGTGGCTAAACTTAAACTGCATGTCAGTGAAGGTGGAAGAGGAAGGGGGAGGAAGGGAGAAAGAGGTGCATGGATTACAGTGGCAACTCTAGGGTTGGAAAGAAAGGTGATTATCCCATATTCTGGACTCTGTGCTGGGTCCCAGGGGTGAAAGAATTGTGCTCATCTTTTAATAGAATTTGTCAGTGGCAGAGACAGACATTCACCAAATATTCAGACAAATAAATATTGCCAACTGTGGTAGCTGCTAAGGAAGAAATTGCAAGCTGCTCAGAGTGAAGCCCAAGAAGCCTGACCTCATCCAGGCATGCATAGGAGGCTTCCTCGAGGAACCGATTGGGAGGCTGAGATCAGAGTGACCTAGTCCACGGCAGCAGGTAGTGAGGCAATGGAGGGAGCACTCCAGGGAGAGACAACCTCATGTTCAAACACAGGTGCCTGTACATACACATGGTTTGCACCCACCCTGCTATCCTTGGAGGTCCTAAGGGATCTCCAGGAACAGCTTGGAGCCAGTAAGTCTTACTCACTGTGGTACATTTGTCCTCAGCCTCCACTAAACCCTTTGGGTAATCTCTGAAAATCAGCACACCTACTCACAACAAACTTATTGACTTCATAGGGAAACCAAAGCACAGAAGGTTGAAGTGATTGTGCTAAAAGCACAGAGAGGGAGCCACGTGGTCACTAAAGGTGCTATTTAGGACAGATTCTAGTTGGGAATGAAGTAATCAATTAGGTCAGCAAACGGTCAATCAACTTCAGCCATTAAGACAACAAGTTGGTGGCACTGTTATCGACACAGCCACAATGACTTGAAGACAGGCTCAGAAGCAAGGCCATAGCTATCCTGGTCAATAAAGTACTTTGGGTCCTGACAAAGCAAGTAATTTGGACCAGCTGTGTTTCATTTTTCACCTCCTAAGCCAAGAGTGGCCCTCTAGGCACATCTATCAATGAAAGAAGGCAGGGCCAAGGGTAGAAGCTGAAGTCATTATAGGGGAATTGAGAAAAAGAAGAGTATAGGCCAAGAAATTCCACATAAGCTGTTTCAAAACGTCCAAACCTCTGAAGTATGAGAAAACAGGAAATGAGGAAGCAATCCAGAAGATGGCCCCTCCCTCCACCCCTCTCCACAGTGCAAAGCATTACCAGCACTAAATCATCCCAAGTTGGGTAGAATAAAAGAATCACTGCACGTTTGAGATGGAGGGAGAAGTAGAGTCTCCATGTCTCCACAGGCTAGGCTTGGGGACATTGCTGACCCTTCCCAGTTTCCATCCTTCCCTCCCTCCCACCCTTTCTCTCATTCTTAATTCCAGACACACAGGAGCTTTTTCAGCTCACGGATCTACTGATAATGTAACCCCTTCCAGTCTAGACCAGAAGTTTCTTGAAGGAAGAGACAGAGCAAGAATCAACTCTGTGTCATTTCCATGTCTGTAAGGCCTACCCAGTACCTGGCACTGAGTAGGCACTCCGTAAATACTGCTTTTGTTGACCTCCTCCCCGAATTCAGAACAAAGCTGCTTTCTTAGTAATCCCCCAGCCCTGACTTAGCAGCCCCTGAATCCTGCCCAGAGATGTGCCCTGCACTAAGTTCTGCCTTTCCTGACATATTTCTGAGCATAGGAGCTCCTTCCACTCCCACATTATTTAGCCACTGCCTTGTCATCCTTTCTGACCTAAGAGACTCACTTTGTTAAAAGTCTCCTTGCAGTTCTGGCCAAGTCATCTATCTGTGCAGGAGGAAATCTCTGGGTGCAGGCTTCTCCTGATCTCGTGAAAAAATACCCAAACAGTGCCCTGTCCTTTCTCAGAGACTTATATCCCTGGTGCGAGCCACTGATCTGCTGGTGGCCAAGCTCCCCAAAGTCTCCTCGATGAGGGCACTGAAGTAGAGCCTTAAATCAGGGGGATGATATGGATGGATGGGATACAATGGAGGGGATTCCAGGTTGAGATAACAGCATGAGCAAGGGATGGAGGTAGAAAAATAAACAGCAATTGAAGGTAACAGTAAGTTGTTTTGTCTGCTTAGCATCCAGGACCGCAGAAAAGAAGTGTGGAAGATGAGGCTAGGGAGGGCTGCCTGAGCTGCCATTGAGGGCTTGCACTTTGTGCTGAGGGTGGTGCTAAGCTTCTGGAATGTTCTGAGCAAAAGGATGATATAAGCAAATTTATACTTGAAAGACTCCATATGGCTCCAGTGTGGAGAACAGATTGCAGGAGACAAAAAATGGTGTTCAGAAGACTACTCAGAGGTTGGGATGGTTGGGCATTGAGATGCTGGTGGCCTCAACTAGGAGGAAGGTCCTAGACTGAAGAGAAGTAGACTGGATCAAGCAATAATCAAGAAGATAAAGGGATAGAACACAGCGAATGACTGAATCCAGGATGTAAGAGCCAGGAAATAGGTGAAGCTTTATGAATCCATATAATACATTAAAATTTATGAATATATAAAATACATTAACTAGCTCTTACCGGACATCATGTGTATATAGAGTTCTGTGTTTAGCAATAGGAACAGAGAGGTACATAATACATAGTGCCTGCACACAAATAGTTCCAGGTCTAATGGAAAAACAGGACAAGAAAGTACCAATGACAATGAAGTATCCCTAGTTGCTGAGGAGCACAAAGGAGGGGCTCCACATCCTGCTTCAGGAACATGGGAAGGCAAAGGGGGAAATTTGCATAGGGGTTAACCACTGAGCCAAGTGTTGATGGACACCAAGTGAAGGAGAAGGGCACAGTTACTGCAAGCAAGTACACAGCATGTGTGAAGGCAGTGAGATGTGAAACAGCATGATGCATAAATGGAGGCAGGGATGAGGCAGATGGTAGCACCATTAGCTGTGATCTGGGATGCAAAAGGAAGAACAGCTTGTGGTGGTGGTGGCAGGTAGTGGGGAGGCAGTGTTGGGCTCTGTCTTGGACATATTGTGTTTGTGGTGCCTGAGTAGTAGTTAAGTAATCTCTGTAAAGAGCTCCCTTTTGGAGATGAAGCCAGGCTTAGGAGGGATGGTGATGGTGGCTCACCTAGGCACCTTGCCCTTCACGTTCTCAGTAGCATAAGACCAATGGAGCTTAGCAGGACTGAGATAAGGGGGTGGAGGCTACCCATGGCAGTGCCTTTTGTTTGCAGGGCTGTGTGATTCTGCAGCACTCTGATGTTTGTGGTGAGCTGGCCTTCCCAGGACCTGAGTGGTTGAAGCCCATTTGACGCCTGAAGGCATTCACTCCTTCTGCCTCCTGTGGAGTATCTGGGAAAGAAGGTGAGTCACCAAGATCATATACATGATCGTGTACAAGATCATGTCTGCAAACAGCAGACAAACAAGGGTGGCAAAGCCCACTTTTGCCACCTAGTCCCCCACCTGGGTATTTTCTTAGCCACTGTTTCTGTCCCTGGTCCGCGTCTGTATTCCCAGTCCTGTCTCTCCTGCAGCATGTTGGCTGCTCTCAAGGGGAAGGTTGACTTCCTGGTTGCCAGTGAATACCTCTGAAACCAGAGTTGCACTTGAAGAATGAAGCAAGACCCAGTAGTACACAGAGACACCTTA
Source organism: Colobus angolensis palliatus (assembly GCF_000951035.1). Lineage (NCBI taxonomy): Eukaryota > Metazoa > Chordata > Mammalia > Primates > Cercopithecidae > Colobus > Colobus angolensis. The sequence goes on from NW_012117254.1 coordinate 131,029, forward strand.
TTTTGCCCATTGTCTGCCTCACTGGGCAGGATAAACCTGCTTTCAAAAGTAGTATAAAAGAGGAAAGAGGGAGAGCTATGCATGTAATAGGAAGAATGAGTCTGTAAGAGTGTCAGAATTTCAGGAAAATGTGCAGGATAAAAGCATGGAGCTGAAAACTTGACTAGAACCAGATTATAGGAGTTCCCAATGAGGCATCAGGCCTGAGGCTCAGCATCAGGGAGGTAAACTAGAAACATTCTTCCTGTGCTCTAGGAAGATGATTCCAGTATTGTATGCAAAATGAAAGGGAACAAGATGAGTTTGGATAGGAAAAAAAGGCTCATTCCATAGTCCAGGCAGAAAGTGATAGGAACAGATCCAGGACAAGGTCAATGGGACTGGAGACAAGAGGACAGACACAAGCAAAGCCCTGGAGATGACAATAAATGACCCTTCTGACCAATGACTGCAATATCAATGTGCTTGGAGCTCGAGACAGCAGTGGGGAGTGGCCTTCAGTGAGGAAACAAAGGTTGGTAGAGGTCAATAATGGAGGGCACCTTAAGCCACATGAAGGAGTTTGCACTTTGTCCCAGTGACAATGATAATGTGGAACAATTGGAGTTTTTGTTTTTTTCTTTTTCCTGAGGAATGACTTTATTATTTTTGTAAAATTGATGTGTTCTCCTAATTAGAAACTAAATCAATATAGACAAGTCCAAAGAACATCAAAAGTACCTTCAACCCCCACACAATAACGATTGTCAAGGTAAGCCTTACTCCAATCTTGCCTTTAAGTTCATTATTAGAGATGAGAATGCATAGAGAGACAGAGAAATGGGTGAACAATTTTCCATGGTATCCATGTATAGATATTATCTGGAAAGAAAGATATAAAATTTAAATTTCCTATAATTTAAAGAAGAGGCATCTCACAAGGGGAAAGAAGTAATCAGATCTAGGTTGTAAGAAGATCCTTTTAGCTACTGATGTGATGGGGGAGTTGGGAGGAAGGAAGGTTGGATGTCACGGGACCACGCAGGAGACACCAGATGAGAATAGTGAAAGCTTGAAAAAGGCAAGGCTAGCAGACTTGGAAAGAGGGGGTGAAGAGTATCCCCACTATATGAGCAGCTTTCCTAGGACCTGCTTTCTGGTGGAGGGAGATACAAAGGAGGTCCTTCTAGATGGCGCATCGGTCTAAATCCTTGGTGATTAGATGTTGGCTCCATGATCAGAAACAGGCTAAGCAGGCAGAGCAGGTTTGGTGGGGGAGATAGTGTTTCTTCTGATGCGTGAAGATTCTGTGTCTGGTTGGGCATCCAACAGGCATATGGAGATGGGAATCTGGGGCTCAGATGAGAACGGGACTGAAAATAACGACCTGAGAACCAGCCACACAGAAATGAACACAGAAACTGTGGGAGTGTGGGAGATCTCCAAGAGAGAAAGTGTCAAGACAGAGACCTGGTCCAAGGACAGAAGCTTAAGGAATTCATCTTTTAGGAGATGAGAGAAGGGAGAGGAGCCAAAGGAGTCAACAGGGTTCGGAAGGACCCAATAATCTTGTCTCAGTGCTTTGTTCATGATCTTTTTCAGAAACTTTCTGGGCAACTCAGATGCAAGGTGTATTTGATGAAAGAGAAGAAAACCACGATTACAACATGAGTGAGGGAAAGGAGCTGGGAAGTAAAGAACTTCATCTCAGGAGGGTGAAGTTAGCAGCTCTGTACAGAGGGCTTGGGGAAGTGGAGGCCAAGAAAAAGTCATCGAATTTGCCAGTTAGGTCTCCAGTAACTGTGGTGGGATCATGGTCTGGAGAGTACTGAGAGCCAGGAACAGATGGCTGGGAGCTGAGGAGGGAGCCAGGGCAAGGAAGACATGACTTTGAAGGCAAACTTCACTCTCCAGGAAACTAGGAACTACCTAAGCATTTTCTAGACTGCAAGGCAAGAGCCAGCAGAGCCAGAAAGGCTGAAAATAAGCATGGGTGGTGACAACTCACAAAGCTGGGACCTCAGGAACCTGGGGGAGAGTTGCAGTAGAGAGGACTGGGCCACTGGATCAAGGAAAGAAGAAATATTGAGGTGGAGAAAATGTCAACATTTTAGGCTTGAGAGCATAAATTATACCATTTACAACCACCACCTTTTAAGCATATACATTGTGCTGTGCTGAGTGTTGTCTGGGTGTTATTTGGTGTCATTTTCAGAAGAACCCTTAAGGTAGGTACAGTGATTACCCATGTTCTACAGGGGAAGGAAATAAAACTCATAGAGATCAAATATCACATTGCTGGCCAGTGAGAGAGACAGGACTCAAGCCCAGGTCTGTGAGACAGCATGGTCCAAGTTCTTACAGACCACTGCACACTGTTTCATGTTAATGGCTTTGCATGAGTCAAAACAGGAGATAAGTCTCCTGGAGTGGATGAAAAAGGAGGTGAGACTGTGATTGGGTGTGAGAGGCATATAGAAAGGCCTCAGAAGAACTTACTTGGACACAGAACGAACTTTGGGTTAAACAGATGTGACTAGCAAACAAAATGTGACTGGCAGCCTTGCCAAGATTCAGGGAAAACCCAGTTGTCTTTTATTCTCCAGCCTTTCTTCAATGCCCAGACACATAGAGAGATAATTTCTCTTTGACTAATAAAAACCTGAGTTTCAGGAATAGTCAGTGATTTTTTCCACACAGATAGTCAAACCAGGACTTGTGCTCAAGGCTTCTGACTCCAGGGGCAATGCTAGTTCTTCTAGCCTAGCAGGTGTGTGCACACAGATAGCTGGGAATGTCAAAGCACCAGGTCTCGCCAGTGCACAGGGGCAGTACAGCTTAGAAGCTGCAGTTCAGAGCAACCAGGCTCACTGGAGTCTGCCATATCTGGTTCTAAGTGCCGGCTCTACCACTTATTGACCATGTGCCCTTCAACCAGTTGCCCAAGCTCTCTAAACCATCAAATCCTCTCTCAACTGGAAATAATAATAGCATCTGCCTCACGAAATTGTTGTTGGGATAAAACATGATAACCCATGTGAGGTGCATAGCACAGAGCCTGGCACTGAGTGAGAGGTCAATAAATGCTCATGGCAGTTGTTTCTGCTGTGTGGTTGCTGTTAGTGGGGAGGACATGACTTAGAGGCAGACAGTCTGGGCTCTAGTCCCTGGTTGACCACTTAATTGCTCTGACCTGAACAAATTGCTTCACATAGGAGACAGATTTCTCAGCTCTAAATTGGGTATAATTCACGGGTGGCTGAGGAAATCAATTAAGTAGTGGATGGGAAAGTGCTTGGAAAACTACAAAGTGCTCCACAAAGGTTAGTTATTTAATTCTACCTTGGCACTAAAAGATCAGCCTTCTAGAGAACCAGGCACAAAGGATGAGAAGAGAGGAAAATAACTAAGTTAATGAACTCCATAAATCAAAACTGAGAAAGTTTAGAAGAAGAAGAAGGAAAAATAGATTTTCTACTTCTCAGAGATAGAAGAAATGCATTTCATTCCACCAAACGTGTATCTGGAACCTCTTCCAGATGAGGATTTGGGCAAGCTCTGTTGAGGGAACAGGGCTGAGTAAACCTTGGTCCCTGTTCGCCAATGGCTCCCCCAAGGCATTTGCACATACCTAAGTCTGCCACCAAACAGAATACAAGCAAAGCGGGGAGCACAGAAAGGGAAAGTTGTTCCAACTGTGAGGCAGTTATCAGCGTGGGCATCTTGGAAGAAGTGGCATTACACTGGGCTTTGAAGAATGAGTAGGTGATGAATGTGTGAGGGCTGGGGGGAGTTGTCAGAGGGATGAAAAGGAAAGCTTGAGCAAAGGCACAGTAGCAGGGAAGGGCATGAGTTTGGGGAGCAGCAAGTCAATCCATGCGAGTAAAGAAAAGGTTTCATGAGTGAGGGATGTAGGTAGCAAGTGAACCTGGAAAGGTAGATTGGGATCAGCTCAGAGAGTCTCAAGGTGGATGAAGGTCTTGAGCTTTGTTCTATAGCCAGTGCCTTCCAACTATGTTGGCCTGGCCTGGCCTCACACAGTATTCTGAGAAAAGCAGGTGTCAGAAAAAAAAGTTTATTTGATTGATGAGACATACTCCATAGTTGGAACTTCAAGTTAGCTTGTTCCCACCAGAGTAGAATTGACTGTAGCCAACAGGAGTGGTTGACCATGTTCTCTGCGGCTCAGGAAAGTAGTTCTCTATGCAGGTCTCTCCAGGGCCCTAGGAAGACTAAGTTCTATCTGAGCCAGACACAGCTCTCTACTAGAGAATTGGAGGCCCCATGAGCACTATGGAGAGAGCCTACTGATTCTTATGCTCCTCAGTTTGCCTTAAATGTTTTTTTTTCCTCATTTGTGACTTTCTTCCCCATTGTCTGGCCCACCGGTCTCCTGGTCATTTCTGAAATCTGGTACTCTGTGTTCACTTTAATGCCTTGATGACCTTGCTAGCCTTTATCTTTGCCAATTTGTCAACCATTTCTGACCTATTCCCTGGTTCGCCCCACATGCACCTCCCTCCAAAACACATAGGCAACCAAATCCCTGCCAATATGCAGAGGTGGGCTTAGCAGTTTGAGTGCAGGTTCTTCCATCTTGCCAATACTGGGGAGCCATTCTGTCTGGGGAGGTCAGCCCTTTACAAACCTGACCATGACTAATCTGCCAAGTAGCTGCTTCATTGTTGAAAGATTCATAGCTTTGTTCAGAAAAGGTCAGATTCATTGGTTCTAGTCAATTAGAGAATAATTTATTGTGTCTCTTCCTTCTGTGACCTCCAAGACCATATGTAGTTTATCAGCAAGGGGCCAATATCCAAGGCAAATTCAGGCACACTGATAATCCCCAAAAAGGCAGAAATGGGGCCAGTGAGCTACCTGAGGTTCTCAGGATTGGAAGTCTCAGTTGGATCTGGTCTCCCACAAATCCCCATCACAAAGATGTTAAGTGGGCACCTGGTCCATCAAACACATTTGGAATTGCCAGTATTGTACAAATGTGAGATTGTGTGGGCAGACTCTAAGAAGATGGCTATTTCCTCTCTAGTATCATCCCACAGTTAGGACAACCACCAGGTAGTAGGTATCAGAGCCTTGGTTATGTCTTTCTGGTACAAACAGTGAGACTCTTGGGGAATGGCTAAATAAATTAGATTAATAAGCTTTATTACTCAATTTTAACCTAACCAAGAAAGCACTTTACTAATATGGCAAAGCATCAAGATAAACTAGAATGGTTATTTAAATGTGATACAAAACTAAAGCAAGATTTGAAGACACACAAGCCCCTAAGAACTTTGAAAAAAAAAAAAAAAACACTTACTTGATAAGTCTAAATTCATTAATTCTAATACTTTCCTTCTCTTTCCCTTACTTAATCCACTGGTTTCTACGTCAGTTTATACTAAGCTTCCTTCAAATTTTTGACTGTCTGCTATCTCAAGATCAAGAAAAGAATCTAAGAAAGAAGAATGACTTGGCTGTATTTACTTTGACACCACTCTCCCCTGGTCATGAGCTGCAATGTTGAAGGAATCATTCTTGTGGCTCTTTTCTAATAGCCATCTTCTGAAGTCATTAATCAGAGATGTCATTTTCTCCTCATTATAGTGCTCCTGACTTTGTTTCCAAGGAATCTGAAAGAAGCCAAAAGGGAAATAAAGATAGCCGTGTATGGACTACCTTTCAGCATAAAACCCTGTGATTGTTTTTTCTTCAATTAAGAGGGATTAAATGTTCCTTCTTCAAAACTAAGTCCCTTGCCCTCTAAGCCAGAATGTATGGTATTCATAATATATGTTGGATGATACCTTAGAAATTACCACTCCCTAAACTTTTTTCTGTTAAGATTTGGACTTGGGAAACTGAATAATGCCAGAATGGAATGTTTAAAAGAATATTCCAAGACCATAATTAGATTTTTAAACAAGGATACGTAAATGTTTTTCCACATGTGCTGTGAAATCAGACCCAACATCAGAGTCCTCCACTGTAGCTCTACTCCTAGTTCCTTGTAGGAAATGCCCAATTGTGGCTTTTTCCGTGGGGCAAGAATAGGGTTCCAAGGACATGAGAGTTGCTTCATCTACAGCCCCTGAGACAGGAAAGACTCACTTAAATCTGATTGGGAGATAGGCATCCATTGTGGCTTATAAAAATTTTTTTTGATAACAACTAGGAAGAAGGCTTTGGAGACAGAAAATTGTCAATCTAGGAAATGGGAGAGTTCAAAGAAATAGGAAAAGTGTTATGAGCTTTTCCATCCAGGATAGTAGAGAAATTCTGAGGCATGGGATTATGGGCACTATCACAAAGGAAGTCAGGGAAAAGTGAGAAGATGAAAACCAGACACAAAGTGTTGTACAGGAGACCTTTGAAAGATTTCAGAACATCTCCCAGAAGTCCTCAGTACAAAAAGCCCATTACTTCTTTAGGGCAGGAGAAATGAAATTGGGAGCCAGGAAGACTCTCATGTCATTGTCCAAATGAAGGAGAGGACCACAAAAGGGCAAGAGGAGGGGAGTGCAAGCTGACAATGGCCATAGAGCCAATGGGAAGGAAGTGAGAGGAGTTCTGGGAAGAAGGCCAGGCACAAGGACACACCTTGAGAGTTTCACAGAACCCAGAGGTCCCTATTAGCCCTTTGTCGATCTCTGTCTATAGACTTATCTGAGACCCCGTGAGTCCTTGCAATCACACCTGCTATTTCTACCATGACCAGTCTGGGACTCAGCTTCAAACAGGGCCTCTGCCCACTTTGGATTGGCATGGATTTTCCCAAAACGCCTATCTGTGCACCACTCTTTCCCTTAATCAGCTTCTGTCTGGCCAGACATCTACACCTAGAAATCTAGATCTTCAGCCCAGACCCAGAGAAGCCTGTATTCCATTTCAGCCCCTATCCTGCATCCCTCCTGCTAACTTTGTTCTTTGTGGTTTCTTGCCTGCCTCAGCCACTCATCTAGCTTCTGGTCTTAGGTGATCCACTCTGAGGAACCTTGCAGGCGAGTCCTCTTCTACACTACATGACCAACTATTTCAGGAATGACTCTGGATGCTCAGAAGTTTGGTATCTGCTAGCATTCCTTCTTTCATTGCTCTCTGTTTCTAGCCTCCCCTGCTACCTCTCCTGGTCAAGTCTAAGCAGAGACTGCCTGGTCCCAGAATCTCAATGTGTCACTCCTGGCCTGTGGTTTGGCCTTGGTTGTTAGCTCTGTGACTCATGGGAATGACCACTGGCTGAATCCCTTCACTGATTACTTGCAGCTATTGGACCAGGCCTCCAGTTCCTGGAGACCTTCCCTTGTATAGGTCCCAGCGCAAACGTCAGTGTGCAGACCCCTATCTTCACCTTGGATGTTCTTCCCATTTTCCAGTCAGCCCATATGGCAGTGACAATGGAGGGCCCTAGAGAAGACTTCACTTCCTCTTTCATGTGAGGGTTATAGAAAACAAATTATCCAAGTTCCTGGACAGGACCAAGGTCTGATGGCATATCATGAGTGAAGCTAAGGAGGCTTGAGAATTCTGTCTATCTCAAGCATCACCAGGGAGTTCTCTGACTGAACTTGGATTGCCCCAGGAGCACTCAGATAGCCAGAGGTTATTGCCAGCAAAAGAGATCAAAAAGGGCCTTTCCAAAAATGGCAGTAGTGTGTTTGGATATTAGAGCTAAGGACAGCTAACAACCTCCTGATGCTGTGACTTTGGTGACCCAGGTATTCACATGAATAATTAGAATTATCATACCATCTCCCAAATCCCAGGCTTACCTAAAAATCAACATCCCAGATTATCATTATCTAATAGTGACTACCATATTGGACAGTGCAGATATAGAACATTAAGCCTTTCCCCAAAGGGAGTTTCTGAAATAAAGATAAAGAATGTACAAAAGGCTAGTGAACACTCACTAGCCAAAGGGGCCAGACCAGAAGGGAGGGGCTGTTGCCACATGAGGAGAGGAAGAGGGATCCTTTTGGTTTGTTATTCCCTGGCTAGCTCCCTGTCCAGTGAGCGTCTTTGGACTAGTGGACCCACCTTGCCTTGCTACATCCCTGCCTCTTATTAGCCACTTCAATTTTCACCAAATGAAAAAAACTGTAAAATTTTATCGTGTGTCATTTAGGAAGATTTAAACAAATGAAGAGAGTTTATTCCCATATGGGAAACCTAATTATCAAATAAATGCCAATGTTCTCCAAATTAATCTACATCTAACATACATTTCCAGCTGGAATTTGGGGGGCTTAGGTAGGTTTATTCTAAAGTTAGTCTGGACTAATTCAATCCAAACAAACTGAAAGTAGCAAAACTTTTAAATTCTAGATTATCATATGTTAATTTCATGCATTTAATTCAAAATAGTTTGTGGAAAGGCATAGAATATAGATCATGCCTCATTCTTTGTTTTAATGGCATCTGGCCCATAATAAGAAAGCCACAGAAGTAAAAACAAGTTGGCTTATATTTTCACATTAAAGACAGAGTTCAAAAACTAAAAAAAAAAAAGTTAATCTGGAATGTAAATAATTAATAATAGCTAGAATTTTTTTTTTTTTTTTGAGAAAGGGTTTTTCTTTTTTCTCCCAGGCTGCAGTGCAATGGCGTGATCTCAGCTCACTGCAACCTCCACCTCCTGGATTTCATGCCATTCTCCTGCCTCAGCCTCCCGAGTAGCTGGGACTACAGGCGCCCGCCACCTCGCCCGGCTAGTTTTTTGTAGTTTTAGTAGAGACGGGGTTTCACCGTGTTTGCCAGGATGGTCTTGATCTCCTGACCTCGTGATCCACCCGTCTCGGCCTCCCAAAGTGCTGGGATTACAGGCTTGAGCCACCGCGCCCGGCCAGCTAGAAATATTTTTAAAAAATAAACGAGGGGACATTTTCCACAGAAGATATTAAAATGTATTCTAAAGTCACAGTAATTACCACAGGATGTGACAGAAGAGACAGATTAGTGTACAGAATATGTCTACAAGCAGACTCAAATATATGAATATTTGGTATATGATAAAGAAGACAGCTCAAATCAGCATAGAAGTGTGTTGAGATAAATGGAGAGACATTTGGGGGAGAAATTAGCTTAGATCTTGTTATGTAGACAAAAAAACAAAAAACAAAATAAAGCCATAGCCTCATACTAATCTCTTTCACAGTCTCATATGAAGAAAGCAGAAATCTGAATCTGAGCAACACTGTACTCTTTTGCATCTTGATTTTTTCACTTGGCATGATGCTTTTGAGATTCATCCATTGTGTTATGTTCTTTGGCAATTCTGTTTTATTGCTGAGCAGTGCTTCATTGGATGAATGTGCCATAGTTTGTTCATACATTTTGTATATCCAGTTTGTGTATCCACCTTTACGCAGTTTGCTTATCATTCCCCCATTGATGGACTCTTGACTTGTTTCCAGTTTTAGGCTATTATTAATATAGTTGCTATGAACATTCTTGTATGATTCTTTTTATAAGCATATACTTTCATTGCTCTTGAATAAATTCATGGAGGTCGAATGATTGGGCCTAGGGTGCGTGGAGGTTGAGTTTTACGAAACACTGCTAGACTCTTCCCAAAGTGATTGTATAATTTTACATTCTTATCAACAATGTGTGACAATTTGGCTTTCTCCACATCCTCATCGGCATCTGGTATTGTCAGTCTTTTCATTTTTAACCACCTTGGTGACTGTGTAGTGGTATGTCATTGTGATCTTAATTTGCATTTCCAAGATAACAAATAATGTGAGCAATCTTTCTTGTGCTTATTGACCATTTGTATATCTTCTTTTGTGAAGTGTTCGTTCAATAATTTTTGCCCACCTTTAATTGTCTTTTAATTATTGGATTGTAGAAGATCTTTACATATCCTGAATACCAGTTTCTTGTCAAATATATGTTTTTTAAATAATATTTCACAACATGTAACTTACCTATTCATTTTCTTAGCAGACTTTTTTGATGAGCAGAAGTTTTTAATTTTTATGAAGTTTAATTTATCAATTGTCCTTGTTAATTCTGTTTTCTCTATCCTGAGAAACATTTGACTAGCCTAAGGGATGAAGCAGTGCTTTTCTAAAAGGTCTGTGGTCTTTTACTTTATGTCTAGGTCCCTGGATCTAGCCCCAATTAAATTTTATGTATGGTGGGTGTGAAGTTAGGTTTGAGGTTCATTATTCATATGGATAGCTGGTTCTTCCAATGCCTTTTATTGTAAAGACTTTCCCTTTCTCATTAGATTGCTTTGGCACCTTTGTCAAACGTAATATGACTGTATAAACATGAATCTATTGCTGGACTCTGTATTTGTCACACGATATATTGGTCAGGACTTATGCCGGTAATACGCTATATTTATTAACATAGCTTTAGAGCAAGTCTCGAAGTCAGGTTAAGTTTCATCCTGTAATTTTGATCATATTTTTCAAAATTACTCTAGGTTTCTAGGTCCTTTGCATTTCTATATAGCCCTTAGAGCAAGCTTGTTAATTTCTACCAAAACAAATTGTCATGATGATGACAGGTTTATGTTAAATCGATAAATCTATACATAAAATCTATAAATTTGTAAATCTATTTGTGAGTTGACACTCCACAAATAGTGTCTTCCAATTCATGCATATGGTATATTTTTCCATTTCTGTAATGAGTTTTTAATTAAAGAAGTGTCTTTGTCAAAGCTGTGCTTTAGGAAGATAAATTTTATAGCAATACGAAGTATAGGTTGGACTGGAAGCATGGATACCATTTGGAATGCTATTGGGGTTATCCATGGACAGGAAATATATGCTTGAAGCAGTGTAGTATTAGAGGGGAAATTAGGAAATGCATTCCCAAAACAGAATTATCAGAACTTGGTGATTGGACATGAAGAGTGAGAGAGATGACAGAGACTTAGATTATTCTGATATTTTTGTCCTGGATAACGTAGAGGAGGACGTTTCTGTAAAACATTAACTGGTCTTCATGTAGAAGTATTTTAGTGCATATTATTTAACAGAGCTTGTGCTTGGCTCTGGGGACATAACAAGAGCAAAAGTATACATGGCCCCCGCCTTGCTGGAACACCTTGTGGATGATAAAGATGTGCATTAAATAATCACACAAATAGAAATAAAATTGTGACTAATAAAAGTGCTTTAATGCTAGCACATCTAACACCTAGATCTTCGTTTCTAATACCTTTCTTCAATAAAGGGAACCAGAGCTCCTTAGAGAAAAGACTTATTCTAGGACTAGAAAATATACAGGATAATGCTGAAGTATCTTATAGCACCAGAAAGTAAAAAAAAAAAAGTGCTAAAAACAAAACAGATCTTTACCATGATGGGAATGTATCAAAGTGACACAGCAGCCAACAAAATGACTTCTCAATGCCCAAAGCTAGAGTAATATAAGCAACAAAATAAATAAAATAACATTAGAATATAACCTAAAGTATAAAATAAATATCCATGAGTATGTAGCAATATACATTAATTAATGGGAAAGAAAAGATAGCCTCTCAGGCATACAAATTTTAATAAATTATGTAACTTCTCCACCTTAAAGGAAGAGGGACATAACATCCACTCCTTAAATGTGGGCTGCACATAGTGGCTTTCTTCCAAAGAGTACCGTATGGCAAGTGGGGAAGAGTAATTTTAAGGTGGAGACACCTGACAGACATTACTTTAGCCAGGTGATCACAATCAGAATCAATGTCATACATTAAGTACATAGTATGTTGCCTTGATATGATGTGATAAAAATGTCACTTTACTTCTGTGATTCCCCTCTCAAAATACAGAACCCCAGTCTAATCATGAGAAAAATATCAGGCAAATCACAAGAGAGACAGTCTACAAAACAACTGAACAGTCCTCCTCAAAACTGTCAAAGTCATCAAAAACAAGGAGTCTGAGAAATTGTCACAGACAAGAGAAGCCTAAGACACGACAACTAAATGTAGTGTGGTATACTGAAACACACAAAAACATTATGTAAAAAGTAAAGAAATATGAATGAACTATGAACTTTAGTTAATAACAACATATCAATATTGGTTCATTATTGCAACAAATGTTCTGCACTGAAGTAACATGTGAATAATAAAGAAAATTGAGGTGGAGAGGTACATGGGAACTCTGTACTATCTGTTCAACTTGTCTGTAAATCAAAAACAGTAAAATAAAGTCTATTACTTTTTAAAAACACCCTCTAAAGGAGAAGTACGCCTTCTAAGGGGTGTTTGAAGTCAGAGAAGGGCTTCCTGAGGAAGTTAACACTTTATTTGTAATCAGAAGGATGAGGAGGGATTACGTAGATGAAGATCTGGGAGGATAGTAGATGAGTGTAAAGGCCCTTAGGTAAAAAGAAGCACGATGTGTTCAAGGAACAGAAATAATAGCATTGTGATTTAAGCAGCATGATCAAGGGTGAATATGGTACAAAACATGACGGAATAAATAGACAGGAACCAGAATATGGAAGGCTTTTAGGCCATATAAAGTATTTTTGTCTTTATTTTAAGAGGAAGGGTTGTAAGTGGCAGGGAGTGGAAGGTGGTAAGAGGAAGAGGGAGAGGGAAGGGATGCTACCTCAATTTTAGTTTGGCCAACTGAGTGCCTGAAGCAGGATTCACTCAGATGGGGAGACTGGAAGAGGCCAGGAAATCAGTTTTGCACATGTGGGATATAAGATGCCTGTGAGATACCCAAGTGAAGGTGTCTAGTAGACTGATGTACAGGTCTGGGGTCAGAAAAGACTTGTGAATTGGAGAGAAGTTGTTGAATTTCCAGCATATAGGTAATAGATGAAGCCTCGGGCATGAATGAGACCACCTAGGGTCTTGCACTCAAGTGCCTAAAGATAAAGGTGGGAAGTCACCGACCTATAAATAACCATGCACTATCCCAGCCAGACTGTGTGGAAGGACAACAGAAGAGGATAGAGGAAAGAAGTCTGAGCAACAGCAACATTTAAAAGGAGGAAGAATCCATGAAGGAGACAGCAAAGACATTCTAAAGGAATAGTGTGATGTCACTGACACCAAGAGAAGAGAAACAGCAGCTTCCAGCAGCTAGGAACACAGAATCCATGGCTTTCTGGCCCAGTTCCATTGCCATCAAGTTGGTCACTAGTAGGCTAGGCCATCATGACTGACTGGAGCTAGGGCAAGAGCAGAGTCAGCAACTACGTAAACGTACCTTGTGAATATCTTCTGGGAAGTGCTATGAGTCCAGAGTTGAGGTTGCCTCCAGGCACTGGAACTGCCAAGAGGCCAACTGAATTATCGTGGCCCATCCTGCCTGCACAGAAGCAGGGTCTGCCTGTCCTCTTAGAGTTGGGCATGGTGCCCTTGACCTCAACTGCATACGTGTGAACACCCAAGTGTTTTACAAAAGTGTAAAGACCTCTGCTAGCAATAGCTTTGCCTATCCTCATTGAGCATTAGAGCACCAAACAGGGTGGCAGCCTGCACAAGCACCCACTCTGTACCCAGGTCTGTACTGGGCTTCCATGAGACTATAGAGATGAAATCATAACAGTTTTGTTTTTGAAGAGTATAAGCAATCACTTGAATACAAACTGAGCAGACTCCTAAAGACCCAAGAAGAGAATGAGTAGAAAGTTGCACAGTTTGCTGAGTTTTCAGATTATCACCCCTAATTCTTACAAAAAGTCCTACATGATAGATCTTATTCTTATTACTCCCAAATTTTAAAGGAGGCAACTGAGGTTCAGAGAAGCAAATCAGTTAACGGAGGGCAAGTTTTGTAAGTGGAAAAGATAGGATTCATACCCAGATCTTTTTGACTCTAAAGTCTGCCTCTTTTAGTCCTTAACTCTGCAGGCTCTCAGTAAACATCAATCCTGTTACTGACCCCATCATCTGAAGCAGATAGGAACACCTTCCACAGGATAAGTGTGTCTGGCTAGGGTTTCTGGAAAGAGGAGGCATTAGCAGAGTGGAAAGATAGCCTGAATCCCTATTAGTGAGGGCAGGTGTTTACCAGAGTTCAATGTAGCTCCTCTATTCCTGTATCTTGTCCAGGCTAATCCAGTGCTGGATGATGTAGCATTTCATCGAGTATGCCCTTTGCCTCCAATAATAAGATTCCCTTCTTCTTCAAGCAAAATGATGGCTTGGCCTTCGGTGTGTTCAGTCGCTCAGCATTGAAAAGACATCTCAGCTGGGCCAACTTTCAAATCATTTACAGTAAAATAGTCCTGTTGCTAAGACCTGCATTCTGGCCTGACTCAGGTGTTGCCATGTACAAGTGTCCCTGAGCCTCGGTTTTCCCATTTATAAAAGACAGATATGTTGGTTCTTTCTATGCTCCATTGACTGAGGACAGATTAGTCATTCAGTCAACCAACAAAGATTACTGAAGACCTCCAATGTGCCAGGCATACTGAGGTACAAAGTATGCAATGTTGAGCAACACAGAAATGATCTTGAGCCTTGCGGAGTTTAACGTCTGTTGGGAGAGATGGCCATATGTGCAGGTACATTAGCACACATTGTGATCACAACATGAGGGCCAAGAGACCACAGTGGCTAATTCTGCCTGGGGGTTGGACAGGTTGCCTTTCTCACCATTACCTTTCCCTGGTTAACTTCTGCACATCATTCATTCATTAATAGTTTATTCCCCCAAGCATTCTGTAAGTGCCTGCTAAGTGTCAGACACTGGAAATACAGTGAAGTTCAAAGAAACAATGACCTGGCCCTGGGGAGCTTACGTTCAAGTGGAAAAGATGAACAATAAGCAAGTAAACAAACACACAGGGCTCATAGCCCTGTAGCTTCTTCAGTTTGACTGGTTTCAAGAAGGCATCTCTGAGGAAATGACATTTTAATTGAGACCAGTTAACAAAGAGCCAGTCACATAATAATCTGGGAGGCAGAGTTTTCTCACAAGCAGGAAAGCAAGTGCCAAGGCCTTAAAGTGGGACTGAGCTTGGTCTGTTTAAGGAAAAGAAGAAAAGAAAGCACATGAGGTTGGCATATGGAGAATGAGGGGAGGACAGCACCAGATGAGGTTAGCATGGTAAGTGGGGCTGGGTTACTTGGGGCCTTGGAGATCAGGATAAGAAAGGTGAATTTTATTCTCCCTGCAATGGGCAGCCACGGGAGGTTTGAGCAGGGAAGTAAAGTGATTTGCATTTTAAAATCACTCTAGCTCCTGAGCCAAAAGTGGGTTGAGGGCACAGCCAGAGTGGAGGCAGGGAGACCAATTCAGAGTGGGAGTCGACTGTGGCTTTGCCAGTGATGCTCTCCTATTGCTCAGCTCAGTACTGTGAGCCCTGTGAGAGGCCTCCTCTCTGATTCCCGCCTTCTGCCAGGCCTGCTGCTAGAGCTCTGTGCATGTAGAAAGTGAGCTGCTTGCTGTGACAGTTTCTCCCCTCCTCTGGTAGCAAGAAAATAACTGAGATTGGAAGCTAAGAGCCAGAAGTCCCTCCTCCCACAGTCACTCTGGTCTTGACTTCTGCCCCCCACCCCTTGGTGTTTGCCAGAATCTCTGCCTATTTCTGCCATATCAATTCCATTTCAGTGTTGTTGAACTACAGATGCATCAATCAGGCAACTTCTTTCCCAAATCCCTTCCAGGCAAGAAGGCCTCGGTCTCTCCTCATCTTGCCTCCTGACTGCAGTCTAGAAGAGCATGGCCTGGCAGATTGGCCACCAGTGCCCACATGGGCAGGACCTGTGATTGATTGCCACCCCCAGTCTATGCAGGGCCTCTGTCTGACTCTCCCCACTGGGAAGGCAGGAAAGAGGCCCAGGCAGAGGCTGGGCTATGACCAAGGCTGTGTTCAGAGGTGGAAGCCAAGCCAGGACCTGAGTCCAGGTTTCCAGACTCCTAGTCCCATGCCTTTTTCTACCCCACTATGCCGCCAGCCCATTCCAAGAGAGAAATCAAGAGTCTGAGAATGGCTTTGGAGCAGGAAACCACAACTCTCTTGCCAAGTCCACTTTCCCATCAGAACAAACCCCTTTAATTCTCCTGCCACCTCAGCAGTGTTCCTCCCTCCTGCCTGCCTATCCAGATTTCACTCAGAGACCATTGGAAATCTGGTCAGTGCTGGATCGGGGAGCAGCAGCGGGGGCAGAGCTAATTCCACACTGGAGATGAACAACTCATGACCAACACATCTGGGCCTCTGAACTGACAATGAAAGCCCAGATGGCATCGCTCACCATCTTCACAGTGATCTGCAGACGGATGAGGACTTCATTCAAGACCAAAAGTTAAGCAGAGTCAAAAGGGAGCCAAACACCTACTTCCCTCTGCTACATATCTCTGTTCTCCTTGTTATGAGGAAACTGCCTTCTCACTCCTGGGCCTCAATTCTCCCCTCTGTAAAATGAAAAGCTGGCCTAAATGATCTCTGACTGAGAACCTTCTAGTAATGCTGCTCTGCAAACTCTGTGAGGCGTGAGACTGCTGTAATGAGTGAGTGGTCAACGTGGGAAGACAAGAGTCCTAGATTTCCCAGGGAAAGCAAAGCAGTCTCTGAGAACTTACTCTGTTCCAAGCCTTGATCTGAACCCCATCTTGAGGGGAGGACAGGGTTGGGGGAGAAAGAAGAATTCAGGCAGCTGCCATTGAAGATAAATTTTAAGAAAAAAGCCAAGATGTTGAAAGAGTTCATTTAATAAATTTTGCTTGGTGATATATATCTCCCTGTCTCTCCTTGAAACCTTCAGTAAAATGCCACATTAACTGTCAATGCATTTGCTGTTGGATTTGTTCTTTTTGAAGATTAAGCATTATGCTGAGACTGCCCTCTACAAGGGCATGGTGCCAGAGCAGGGAGGGCCCAAAGAGGCCCTGGCACCTTTGAGTATATCCAGAAGAGTTTTACTAGCCTGGCCTGTCTACAAGAGGAAGGCCTGATGGTCCCCCAGCTACTCCCCTGCCCCCATCTCCTTTTCCGTCATCCTGGGGCCACTAGGCCACAGAGCACCTCTGCTCAGAAAGGGTGAGAATCCTCAAAGAAGAAACAAGGCCTCAAGGTTTATTTCACAGTTTAGTAACTTGAAATGCAGGGCCCTGGGTCTCAGAGATCTAGGGAGTTGCCTATAGGGTCTAAGTTTGAGTTGCAAGCATATTGGCATCACTGTCACCTGGGATGGACTGAGTAGTGTCCCCCCTGCCACCACCGCCCAAATTCCTATGTTGAAGTCTTACCCACCAACGTGATGGTATTTGGAGGTGGGGCCTTTGGGAGGTAATTAGGGTTAGATGAGGTCCCGAGAGTGTGGGCCCTCATGATGGGATTAGTGTCCTTACAAGACAGGGAGTTTGTATTTCTCTCTCTCTCTCTTCCCGCCCCCCTTCCCCCCTCCCCGACCCCCGAAGCATGTGAGCACACAGTAAGAAGGCAGCTGTTCTTTAAGCCCCTAAGTTTATTGTATTTTGTTATGGTAGCTCAGCAGCTCAAGCTGACAAGTAAACCATTCCTGGACCCCTGAGAGGAAGCCAAAGCCTTTCCCTTCACATATATACATGTTAATCAGCAGCCCTGTGAGCGAGGCATGAAAGGCATTATCAACCCAACTCCATATGGGAAGAAATTGAAGCCCAAAAAGCAACCTCACTTGACCAAGGTCCCAAAGTGAATAAGCCCAGCATTGGATCTCAAACCCAGTACTTCTGAGTCTAAGTCCAATATTCAAGTCCTGGTTTCTCAAAGCGTGGCCCAGGGCCCACATCCTTTGAAATACTCTGCAGAGTTTCTTGAGCAAGAGGAATTGGTGGCTTGTCAGGCTTCCTAATTAACATCATCTGAGGGTGAGCTCATGAATCTGCATTTTAGCCAGCTGCCCTGTGAGTCTTAGGCTTCCTAACAGTAGAGAAGCTGCCTTAGTTTACTCTGGTTGCCATAATGAAGACGGGTCTTAAACAACAGAAGTGTATTTTCTCATAGTTTTGGAGGCTAGAAGTCTGAGATCAAGGTGTGGGCAGGGTTGGTTTCTCCTGAAGCGTCTCTCCTTGGCTTATAAGGTGGAGTCTTCTCCCTGTGTCCTCAGATGGTCATCTCTGTGTGTGTGTCTATGTCCTAATCTCTTCTTATAAGGACACCAGTCCTTTTGGATTAGGGCCTACCCATATGACCCTCTTTAAATTTAATTACCTCTGTAAAGACCTACCTCCAAATACAGTCAACATTCTGAGGTACTGGAAGTTAGGACTTCAACTTATGAATTTTGCAAGGACAAAATTCATAATAGAAGCCTCGATTGAAAACGTGATCCCCAAGTCCCACCCCTAGTGAAGAGCAAGTCATTTCTCTTTTTCTCCCTCTTCCTCCCACATCTCAGTACTCTAAAAAGAGCAACATGTTTCAGAGTGCTGGCTTCAGGTGAGCCAAGCCGGGAGGCCCTGCTCCCTGTTTCTATAGTCCTAAGCCTCACTGATGCCTTTGGGGACCCTCGGGAAGCTGGGGCTTTCTCTCCCATCCATGATGGTGGGTGTGCCACATGGCACAGTGGCTTGTGAAGAAAAGCCCTGCCCTTAGGTGTGCAAGTCAGCTCCATCTGCACATCTTTAAGAGCCTAATTAATCCAAACCGAAGTGGAAGGTACACTTCCAGAGGCAGAAAACACACACCCACCACTCTGGCTCAGTGCCTGCACAGTAAATATTGTGTTTTGTGCCCTGAAGCTGACAAGCTCATGGAACCTGAATGAAACCATCATGGCTTATCATTTCATGCCAGCTAAAGATATCAGAGAACAAAGATGATGTCTAGGAGGAATGCATAGGGATGGCCCCTCATCTATGCATCCTGTGTTTTCAGGCCACAGTTATGGGAGGGGTGGTGGCATATGGAGCACCCCAGTTTTGCCTACAAGGCCTGGCGATGGAAGCTGCAAATACTCTACCTAACAGGCCATTTTAGTGCTCCTCCTACAGCTGTACCTGACAAGCTAGCTGCGCTGAAGCCCTTGGACCCAGAAACCTTTGCTCTCCAAGGCCCTTCACCCTCTCTGGAAAGCCCAAGCACTCTCCAAGAGACAGCTACAATACTAGCTTCCCATGGAGCTTTAGTGCCCTCTCCCCTGAACTCAGCCTCTGGCATAGAGACTCTCCATTTCTCTACTCCCTTTGACTCCAAGGCAGGGAGTTCAATCTCAGTGGGAAACACACCCTTTGCTCTGAGACAGTCCCTGGGCAGGGGCAGTTCTGATAGCTCATGGAATCAGACTGCGACTACCCTCCCTCCAGTCCACTTTCTGGTTGCCCAGGGATGCTGTCTTGACAGTCCCATTTCCCAATGCTCTTGGATCTAAAGGCATATGTATGCACTAGCCCTGAGCATTCAGGTGGCCCAGGAATATGACACAGCCAAGGAAGTGCAGAGCAGTGCAGAGAAGTTTCAAAGAGCTGCTCTGCCATGGTTTCCAGAAGCAGAATGTGGGCTTGTGCACACTGCTTGCCAGCCTGCTAGAGGGCCTCACTCTTGGGAGTGGGAGAAGGGTGGCAAGGCTGTAAGAGCCACTCTGGCAGCAAGAGGAGAGAGGACGGGAGGAAAGGAATGTGAACTCAGCTTTGTAGCAGACATGCCTGTGGGAGCAGATGGTGGGTGGAGTGCACAGACTGGAAAGAAGAGGCACAAATGAGCACTAGAGCTGGGCCAAGGCCACTTTAGGCTTCCTGAGGCCACTCAGCTTGTTTATGTGAGCTTTTTATACAAAGGCTGGTCTGCAGACCCAGGCCCTCTTTTCATCATTGACAATGGGAGTAGACTGCTGGGGAGAGGAGGCCTCGGCCCCAGAATGCAGGCCTCTTCTGCAGAGGGCCTACATTTGGCTGTAAGGGTCCACCCCAGCCAAGCAAAGCTCAGCAGGCAGGAGCTGAGCTGATTTTAGCAGCCATGAAAGCAGCTGCTGCAATACTGTCCCATGAAGACAGTTGTGTTTCCCACGCAGGGCTCGATGTCATACCCCAGGCATCTGGTATGGGATTCGAGAGCCCCCTCCATCCAGCCTTTGCCTTATCTACGTGCACATCTGTATCCTTCACGTAGCTGAGAGCCCCTTCCTGCCAGCAAATGCATCTGATTCCTGTTTCTATCACACTCGCTCCACAGCCCACACCCCAGAACCTAGCAATGAGTATGAGATGGCTCAGTGTCAGCAAGGGATCCCAGTAATACCAGAAACCTATGAAGACGAAGTGTGAAGTCACCACTGTACATGTAGGTCAGGAGATCAGTAATTCTTGGATAGGCAACCTCTCCCATGGGGCACAGTTTTTTTGTTTGTTTTGTTTTGTTTTGTTTTGTTTTGTTTTGTTTTGTGCTGCTGCTGGAGCTAGGGCCCATGTGAGAGCTATGTGCTTCTTAATCCAAAGGAGAAGAGCTGGCTTACTTCCTCCATCCACAAGGGATGTACAGGGCCTTCTAAGGAAGCACTGGGCTCTCCAAAATGCCCACGCACCACACTGGCTTTGCAAGGCATTGTCTTTCTTTTTTCATTCTTCTCCTCCTCCTCCTCCTCTTCCTCCTCACCTTTCTTTGCATGTGTATTGACTTTCTCCATATTACCAGAAATATATGCTCATTAGGAACATTTGAATTATTCCAAATAAGAAAAAGAAGTAGAAAATGTCATCTAATTTTCAACAACCCCAAGATAGCCATGGTTAATATTTTCAAATATTTTATTCCAATATTTCCTCTAATCTTTCTAAGAAGTGAGGGTTTCTGTGTGTTTGCTTTATTTCTACTGCCTAGCAACAACTGACAGCCAGGTGAGGAGGAGGGAGCAGAATGAGACAATGTAAATGTCAGGAGAGCGGCATTTAGGTCCCAGCTGCACTACTGACGTGCTCTGCAAGGTTGAGCATGCACTGACCCTCCCTGGGCTTCAGCTTTCCCATCTATGTAATGGGGTATTGGATTACATAAGGTCAGAGGCTTCTTCCAGCTTGATGATTTTTTGAATTCATCAAGGAGTAGAGAAAGCTTCAAGGAGAAATGGTTACTTGAGCTGAGATTTTAAAAGCTTTGTTAATAGGTTTGGAAGAGGGTATTCTAAGTTAACTCTGTTAACAGATTTGGAAGATAGCATTCTAAGCGGAAGAGAAGGCAGATGCAAAAACAAAAAGGCTGGGAGATACAAGCTGTCCTTAGGGGAGAGCCTCTGTAGGCTTGAGGGTGAGAAATGTCCATGGGAGATGCAGCTAGGACCAGACACCAGATACCTGGAATCCTTTACGTTGAAGGCCCTTTGGATCTAAGATGGGTCCTAAGCAGAGAGTGTTTGTGAGCCTGTCATGTAGAGAGTGGCAGTTGAAAGATGAGCAGGGGACAGTGCCAGCTCTTGCTCATCCAGGTGTGAGATCTCAGACCCGCTATCTGGCCTTGCTAGTCAAGCTGAGATGGCAGTCTGTAGGATCAAGGAAGGCTCCAGCCAGGAGCCTACGTTCACCATCTCAATTGCAAGCATGGCACAAATCTGAGGGTAAAGGATTCAAAGAACCTTGAATGAGAGCGAAGGAGCAGAAACCCCAGTAAGAAAGCAATTTGGATAAAAAGAAATACCGTAAAAAGAGTAAGATGATGACCTAAACACAGAGTTCAGATCTTCCTGCCATCTCCACCAGCCTTGTTCATGAAAGTCCCAAACTAATCTGAACATGATGGCAAATAGAGGTGAAGATGTTTAGAGAAATCGTCAGACTTCTTAGGAAGGAAGATGGTTGGGGAGAAGGATGTGGGCATTCATTCACCTATATATTCACTAAGTGTCTCCATGGGCCCACTAAGAGGCAAGCCCTGTGTGAGGGTGTCAGCCAAGCTCTTGACCCTCTCAGCCAAAATTTCAATTTGCAAGATGCACATATCAGAAACAGTGGAGCATTGCCCGGTAATTTGTCCCAAGTTAAATAAACTTGTAGGGAATCATGGTGCTTGGGTTGCTGCCTCATGGTCCAAATAGCTTGGCTTCTCAAAAAATGTTATTAACTGCATTGAAGAAAATGTAGCCTGCATTTCCATTTAGCCATAAGACTTTATTATCACAAAATACAATGCAAGAATTTCAAGATTGAACTGGAATTTGAAAGCCACCTACTCTAGAGTCATTATGACCCTGATTTAAACAGGTTAACACAAATATATATTAGTCTTACTGTTTCTAAAGAGAGAGTTTTCCAAATGCAAGTGGACAAATAAAGGTAGTGCTCCATTCACAAACCTCCTATTTTCCACCAAGCAAATTATATAGCCGGGCTTGAGTAGAACATCCTGTGGAGTTGCCTCTGGTAGCCTTAAGGCCTTCCAGAAGTTTTGTATCAAGTTATATTCCCAGAGAACCTGTCAACATTTGCCCTCCCTTTAGCAGCTGGCTGGGTAAGTCAGGGGATAACTTTATTTGGCATCCCCGAGAGCCCTTTACATCTAGGTGTTCTTTGCCATGACTCCTTGCTCTCTTGCCTTTCTTGTTCTAAAGCAGTAAAGAGAGGAGAAGAAATGTTGGAGCTCATAGTAAATGACCTGAAATGGTCACCTCACTCAGCTAGTTTCTAAAACTTTAGACAGGTGTACTATGTAAAGAGAACTCCAGTGCTCCAGAAGCAGCTTTGAGTCTGTCTCCCCCACATCTACTATGAAAGGCAGAACCTGATTGGCCCCATGACTCATACCCCACCCAGTTTGTTTTGTCTCAAATAATCCCAAGAAAACTCATTAAATCATCTGAACATTTATTTATTGGTGGCCATTCTCTTTTCCTTTGTCAATAGGAGATTTCGGAGTCCTTTAGGAAGACTCTGAAACCCCAGGTATATGTTCTTGGGTGTAGGGAGCCCAGAAAGGCCCTGGTGGTAAAGGTGGTAGCAATGGCACTGGTAAGAATGGAGGGTTGCCTGCGGCCATACATACTAAGGCCAATAGGGGGACCTCTGCCCTGTCCCTGGCCTGATGCCCTCCCCAGCCCCTTTGCCTGCTTGCTTTCTGCCTACCTTCTTTTTAAATGCAGCACAGCACAGTGCAGAACCCTGAAGCAGTACGAGCTTTTCATGGTGATCATAAAGGCACCATTGTTATCACCTCCCTTCATTATTTATTTGGCCATGATGAAGGCAGCCCCATTAACACAGACTACGAATCTCGCCTTGCCTGTCTACCGTTATCACTGTGCTTGCAGCTCAGGCTACAGATTAAATATCTATCATCATGCTGTTAAATGGCCTCTGCAGTAGGGGCAGAAATGCAAATCCACCTTACAGCAGCTGGTGGCAGCTAATCCAGCCAGGGCATCCCAATATAGGCACCCCAGCCATGGAGAAATCAGCTTTGCCTCTGTGGCGATGTGCCAAAGCTCACCTGTGGCTCATCGATTCCACAGGTCACCTCAGAAGAAAGGATGCCAGGGAAGCTTGTTGTTACCTGGGCTAGCTAGTAGCTCTAGGAGAGCAACCTCCCACAACTCCTCTCTTGTTATCCCCATACTAAAATTGAGACCCCAACTACAAGAGACAAAAGACTGGGCTTGCAACCTGGGTGAGGCAATGGCTAGCAAATGAAAAATATGTGGTAAGGAGTTGTGACTGACTCTAGAACCCTGTGGGGAGGGGGACTGACATGCAGGCTTCATATTTGTGCATTCCTCTAGTGTCCCTGGGAACAAAATCCACCTCTACCACAGTGGATGAATTTGCCAGTTGAATTGTGCATGCGGGAGCTTATGCTGTGGCTCGACAGCTCCATCCCAAGGGGCCTGTTGTGGCTCTTCTGCTTCAGGAGGGACTCCAGGCTGCCTCCAAAATTTATGCTGCTATAAAAGAGAAGAGACAAATACAGGGTTCTGAAGCCCCTGGGACCTCATTCTTTTCCATACTAATTGGCAAGTTTATCTCTAAGGCTTTTACAGCATTGCAATCTGGCTATTCTCACCTTTGGTGAATCACACCTCCTTGAGGGAGGGATCCTTGATGTTTCTGCTGCCTGTGGTGGCACCAAATGCCACTGCAATTCTGGCCACAGGCAGGAAGGAGATGCAGCAAACACCACAGTCTGAATGATGCTTAAGCTATGGCTCAGTTCCAGGCACAATGTTGAGCATAGTTACCTTGGGGCTCTATGACCTTCTCAGGCTGGGTCAGCTCTACTGAGCATGACCTCCCCCTCCAGGACAAGGGGCTAGTAGCAGAGGGACAGCACTCTGCTCAAAGGCTTCTCTGCTTCCAGTGCGCATCTTAATGAATGCATACCTCAGGAATCATCTGTGGCTGCAGGAAGCCCTCTGACCCTGAAGCCCCTTGTTGATAGGGCCTGGGTCTTCTTCAGTTCTTAGGAATGGGTTGTGAGTGAATGAATGGGTGAATGAATGACCAACTTGAAAAGTAAATGAACAGGAGTGTAAGAAAAAGGCTTCTCAAACCCTGAGGTCTCCAGCTGCAGGATCCTTGACACCTGCTCCTCCAGTCACCTGGAAATTCTTCTTTGTACTCACAGCTAGAAAGCCTTTGTGAAGTCCATTGTGTTATTGGGAGCAGGGAGCACAGAAGACACATTTTTATGTTGACAAAACCCACCCCGCAGGCAGCCAACTGTTTCCTCCAACTTGCATCCTGATGATTCATCTTAGGGTTTCCTTCTAGGGCCCAAGCTGTGGGTCCTCCTCCACTGGATAGACTTTCAGAGACCTCAAGAGGATGGCCATGCTCCACCAGGAATCTGCTCTTCTCCATGCTGAACTGTTCCTTCACATTTTCTCCTCTCCATCCATCCTAGTAGTTTTCTTCTGTATACACCAGGTTGTACCCAGTCCAATTCAAGTGTGGAGCCCAGAACTGAGCTCAAGTGTGTGAATATTGTCTGATCAGAGGGGAGTCATTATTCCCTTCATTCTACACTGTACAGCCAACTACTGTGGCAACTGGTTCTGTGGTCACATTGCACTGTGGGCCCCTTTGGAACTTTGTGGTTAACCGAACTAGGTATTTCTCTTCTGAGTTTCTTCAGAGCCTGAGCTCTTTAATCAGGGTCATACAATTTATTTTTAAAAGATGATGACTTTTTTAATGACTCTTTCAGAAGTCATTGTGTTGAGTTGGGCTAGGGTGTTATAGCTAGTTCCATCCTTTTCTCCAAACCTTGGAGCACTGGCAAGTTTGGCACAACTGCCTTATATGCCTTTAACTGAATCACTTCTGTAAATTTGAGAATGATCAAGATCAAGATCAGAGTTCTGAGACATGTCACATTAGACCTCTATGCCATGTTGCACACCAACTTTTTTTTCCAACTTTTATTTTAAGTTCAGGGATACATGTGCAGGATGTGCAGGTTTGTTACATTGGTAAATGTGTGCCATGGTGGTTTGATGCACAGATAATCTCGTCACCCAGGTATTAAGCCCAGCTTCCATTAGCTGTTCTTTCTGATGCTTTTCCTCCCCTCACCCCTCCCCACCCTCTGACAGGCCTCAGTGTGTGTTGATCCCCTCTGTGTGTCCATGTGTTCTCATCATTCAGCTTTCACTTATAAGTGGCGCCTCACATTATTTGGTTTTCTGTTCTGTGTTAGTTTGCTGAGAATGATGGCCTCCAGCTCCATCCATGTCTCTGCAAAAGACATGATCTCGTTCCTTTTTATGGCTGCATAGTATTCCATGGTGTATATGTACCACATTTTCTTTATCCAGTCTATTATTGATGGACATTTCGGTTGATACCATGTCTTTGCTATTGCAAATAGTGCTACAGTGAAGATACGCATGCATGTATCTTTATAATAGAACGATTTACATTCCTTTAGGTATATACCCAGTAATGGGGTTACTGGGTCAAATGGTATTTCTGCCTCTAGATCTTTGAGGAATCACCACACTGTCTTCCACAATGGTTGAACTAATTTACATTCCCACCAATAGTGTGGAAGCATTCCTTTTTCTCCACGACCTCACCAGTAGTTGTTGTCTTTTGACTTTTTAGTAATAGTCATTCTGACTGGTGTGACGTGGTATCTCATTGTGGTTTTTATTAGCATTTTTCTAATGTTCAGTGATGTTTACCTTTTTTACATGTTTGTTGGCCATAAGTATGTCTTCTTTTTGAGAAGTGTCTGTTCATGACCTTTGACCACTTTTTAATGGAATTTTTTTGTTGTAAATTTAAGTTCCTTATAGATGCTGTCTATTAGACCTTTGTCGGGTGGATAGATTGCAAAAATGTTCTTCCATTCTGTTCTTCCATATCTGTTTACTCTGTTGATAGTTTCTTTTACTATGCAGAAGCTCTTTTGTTTATTTATATCTCATTTGTCAATTTTTGCTTTTGTTGTGATTGCCTTTGATGTCTTTATCATGAAATCTTTGCCCGTGCCTATGTCCTGAATGGTATTGCGTAGGTTTTCTTCTAAGGTTTTTATAGGCTTTGGTTTTATGTTTCAGTCTTTAATCTATCTTGAGTTGATTTTTATATATGATGTAAGGAAGGGGTCCAGTTTCAGTTTTTTGCATATGGCTAGCCAGTTCTCCCAGCAACATTTATTACGTATGGAATCCTTTCCCCATTGCTTGTTTTTGTCAGGTTTATTGAAGATCAGATAGTTTTAAGTGTGCAGTCTTATTTCCAGGTTCTCTTTTCTGTTTCATTGGTCTATATGTGTGTTCTTGTACCAGTACCATGCTGTTATGGTTGCTATAGCCCTCTAGTATAGTTTGAGTCAGGCAGCGTGATGCTCCAGCTTTGTTCTTTTGGCTTAGAATTGCCTTGGCTATTTGGGCTCTTTTGTGGCTCCACATGAATTTTAAAATAGATTTTTCCTAATTTTGTGAAGAATGTCAATAGTCGTTTAATGAATCTATAAATTACTTTGGGCAGTATGGCCATTTTAACAATATTGATTCTTCCTATCCATGAGCATGGAATGTTTTTCCATTTGTTTGTGTCATCTCTGATTTCTCTGAGCAGTGGTTTGTAGTTCTCCTTGAAGAGGTCCTTCACTTCCCTTGTTAGCTGTATTCCTAGGTATTTTATTCTTTTTGTGACAATTGTAAATGGGAGCTCATTTGCGATTTGGCTCTCTGCTTGCCTGTTATTGGTGTACAGGAATGCTAGCGATTTTTGCACATTGATTTTATGTCCTGAGACTTTGCTGAAGTTGCTTATCAGCTTAAGAAGCTTTTGGGATGAGACGATGGGGTTTTCTAGATATAGGATCAAGTCATCTGCAAACAAAGATAGTTTGGCTTTCTCGCTTCCCATTTGAATACCCTTTATTTCTTTCTTTTGCCTGATTTCCCTGGCCAAAATTTCCATACTATATCGAATAAAAGTGATGAGAGAGGGCAACCTTGTCTTGTGCTGGTTTTCAAGGAGAATGCTTCCAGCTTTTGCCCATTCAGTATGATGTTGGCTGTGGGTTTGTCATATATGGATCTTATTATTTTGAGGTACGTTCCTTCAATATGTGGTTTATTGAGGGTTTTAACATGAAGGGATGTTGAATTTTATTGAAGGCGTTTTCTTCATCTATTGAGATAATCATATGTTTTTTCTTTAGTTCTGTTTATGTGACTAATCACATTTATTGATCTGTGTATGTTGAACCAGCCTTGGATCCCAGGGATGAAGCTTACTTGATCATGGTGGATAAGCTTTTTGATGGAACACCAACTTTTAATGTACACCATTTTGCTATAGTTACTCAGGTACTCGTGAGTCCACCCAGTGGTACAATCATTCAACTCATATTTCTAAGAAAGTCGTGATAGACTAGTGGGTGGCTACCAATTAGGGATTTTGAAAACACCAAGACTTCTAGAATGTCACAAATGGAAGTCCTCTTAGTAAATGCCTGTTCCTTTTCTTTGTTAGACAGGGAAATCAAAAGCCCAGAGAAAGGAAGAGAGTGCCCAGAGTCACCAGTGTAGTAGAACAGAATGAAGCTCTAGTTCCATACAATCTGGATCAAGCCCTCTGCACCTTGCTGCGGGCTCTATTCACAAGAGGACAATGAGCACTGGCACAACTATCCAGAATATATGAAGCTTCCTTGTAATTGACGTTGAAAATAAAAACAAGAGACAGGTCATACCACAGTCCCTTTTCCAGTACAGCAGTAAGAAGCCAAAAAGCATCCTTCTCTCTGAATGTCACTCATGGTTACCACATTGGTGTCCCTGAGGACACAGGCTGGGGTGAGATACACAATGAATGCTGGTGATGCGATCTACATGGAACCCCCAGTAGCCTTGACTGGGGCTAGACCATGGGCAGGTTGAGGAAAAATCTCTCAACAGGGTGCTGAAAAAGCCACTAGTTATATTGACCTCCTCTCTGAGGGTGAGAAGCCTCTGCACTTGCTTTCTTGCACAGACTGGGCTCAAAAAGAAGAAAATGGGTGGATATAAAAATTTTACCAGTACATTTCTTAACCAGCTGACAAGCTTATTTTTCACTTGTCTTCCCTTGGTGTTTTGTTTTTTGTTTGTTTGTTTGTTTGTTTGTTTTTTCTCCACATAACTTCCAACTCCAGAGCTCATACATCCTTTTTCACTGGAAGGAAGAAGTCATTTATCAGAAGCTGAGCAAGCCAGCCCACCTGCTCCACACATCCATGCTTCTGACTGTGCCTCTGAGCCTTTCTCATGGGCAGCATCTCTGTCTCCTAGGTCTTCAGGGTCTCTGCCTGAGTCTCCCTAGATCTCCATGTCTCTGTGCCTCTGTCTTTTCTAATTACCATGGTTGTCTTTCTCTCTCTGGCTTGCTGTCTGTGTCTCTTTGTTTCTGTGTCTCTCTATCTCACTTCGTTTATCTCTCTGTCTCTCTCAACACACACACACACACACACACACGCACACACGCGCACACACACACACACACGCACACACACGCGCACACACACACACACACACACACACACAGTTTCTTTTCACTCTGGCCTCGGGTTCATCTTCCAAGCCCTAGACTCTGGAGCTCACAGCGATTCTAACCCCTCCCAGAAAGCCCAACAGTTTTCCTCCAAACTTGTAGCTCTGACCTTTCCCGCAGTTATCTAACTTTAAGTCATGACTGTTATTTGAACACTTGGTGTTGAGAATTTAGTGTAAGCTTTTCTTGGAGCCCACAAAAAGTGCTCCAAGTCTTCAGAAAATGTAGAACAGGAAAGGACAACCACTGGGACTCCCTGGGGCTTGTCCCAGCATGTGAAAACGCAACCTGAGCATTTGAAGGTGGCTTATTTGAAGGTGAAGCATTTGAAAGATGCCTGAGGTCAGATGGAGATGGCAGAGCAGCAGAATTGTGGCTCACACCTATAATCCCAGCACTTTGGGAAGGCAAAGCAGGAGGATTGCCTGAAACCAAGAGTTCAAGACCAGCCTAAGCACCATAGCAAGACCCCATCTCTACAAAAAAAAAAAAAAAAAAGTATTTTTTAAAAATTAGATGGGTGTGGTGGTATATACCTGTAGTCCCCAGCTACTCAGGAGGCTGAGGCAGGAGGATTGCTTTAACCCAGGAGTTGGAGGCTGCAGTGAGCTACAATCACACCACTGCACTCAAGCCTGGGAGACAGAGTGCGACCTTGTTGCATTAAAAAAAAAAACAAATAAATTTTTAAAAGGCAGTCTTCACTTCTGGCCAGCCTTCCCCAAAGCAGAACCGTCTCAAGCTCTCTGTTGCCCTCCAGACAAAGATGAGGCTCCAGGCTACAGAGCCCCCCACTGTCACCCCAGCCTCACCTCTCACCACAGAAACCTTCTTTCCAGCTATGCCAGAATCCTCAGCAGTCTCTCCACCTGCCCTCTATGTATGTGCCTTTGTGCCTTTGCTCATGTAGTTTTTACTACTGAAATCTGTTTTTCTCCTTTTATACCACTCAGGCACCAAGTGTCTATAATTTTTGTTTTAAATGTCTGCTTATATCCTAAGCCCAATTTGAATATTATTTCCATGATCCAGCCATTTAACAACTATTTATTGAGCATCTGCTATATACCAAATACTCTTCTAGCTACCGGAAGGACGGTTTTGAACAAGGCAGATAAAATCCCTGCCCTCATGGAGCTTTTAGCTTTTGTGAAAGAGAAAGATATTAATCAGAGAAGCACACCAATAAAGGAATATTGGCATCTGAGCTAAGAGCTTTGATGCAATGAAAGCATGCAATGGAGAACCTGACCTGGTCTAGAAGGTCAGGAAATTCTTCCTTGCAGAGGTAGTGTGTGAAATGAGACGTAAATAGGAAGGATTAATTGGAGTTAAGCCAAATAGATCAATATGTGCAAATACCTTGCAGTAGGTGCATATGTGTTTGAGGAACAGCAAGGGAGTTGGTATAGCCAGAACATAGCGGAGGATAGAGAAAGAGGCAGAACATCAGATCAGAAGGTGCCCAGGAATTGGAGGCCAGGGCCAGGGGAAGAGTTTGCATTTTATTCATCATGAGATGGAAAGTCACTGAAAAGTTCTAAGCAGGAGTTACAACCTTTGTAGAGATCCCCTTGGCAGCTGTGCAGGGGATAGACTTTTAGGAGGGGCCGTGAACAGAAGTGGATAGACCATATAGGAGGCTGTCACAGTCATCCAGGTGAGAGATGGTGGTGGCTGGGATCATAGGTGATGGCAGGGAGGATGGAGAAAAAATATTTTTAAGAATTAGAGTTGACACAATTTAAAAATATATTGGTAAGTGGGAAGGGGTGTGGATGTAGAGAAATTTGTATAGTGCAGAATACAGGGAAGGAGGAACATCTCGGAGAAGATCTTGAGTTTAGTTTTAAAGCAATTTGAATGGAACATTATAATATTAGTTAACAGGTCTTCAATGCTGTAGAGAGCATACGGTATTACAGGACCCCATCCCTGCATTTTACATGTGTTACCTCACTCCTCCTCCAACCCTATCAAGTAGAGGAGGAGGAGGAGGATGATTTTAATTTATAAGTGAGGTAACTGAGTTCTAGAGAGATAAAGTAATTTGCCTGAGATATCACAGCTAATCAGTGAAGAAGCAAGTATTTCAATGCAGGCAGTAGGGCCCATTAGTCCAGACTCTTTAAGTACTACATTCAGCTGCCTCTCATATTGAGTTTGAGGTTCTACCACAGGCAGTAGGTGTCAGTAGTTATGGGTCTGGTGCTCAGCGGAGAGGTCTGCACTACAGCTGGCGGCTTAGCAATCACAGGTGCAGAGGTCATTACTAAAGCTGTGCAAGGTGGATGAACTAACCTAAGAGGTCACCCATGACACCTTATTATCTGCTTCCTGTCCTTTTTACATCCATTAATCCAACAATCATTCAGAAAGATCACTCCTTGCAAAGCCCTGGCTAGGCACTGGGGCTACAGACATGGAGGCAACAAGGTCTCTCCCCTCAGCAAGCTCACAGACTATTGGAGAAGACAGCAGAACTCACAGACAGCATGAGCAGTGCTAGTTGGGTGACAGCCCTGGGTGCTGGTGTGGAGTTAAGGTGTGGGCCCAGGAGATATAGATATAGGTTTAGATACTGGTACTCTTTCTCTGGTGAAACCAGATAGATAGATAGATAAGAGAGACAGAGAGACAGAGGGAGAGACATAAATGAACACATGGATAAATAATTACACAGATATATAAATAGATTTATTGCAAAGAATTGGCTTAATCAATTGTGGAGCTGCCCAGGCAGGTCCAAAATCCATAGGACAGGTCATCAGGAAGGACAGGCTGGAACCCCCCAGGTAGAAGCTGATGCTGCAGTCCACAGGCAGAATCTTATTTTTCTTAATGGAAACCTCAGTTTTGCACTAAAGGCCTTTCAACTGATTGACTGAGACCTACCCAGATTATCTAGAATAATCTCCCTTACTTAAAGTCAATTGATTGTAGATGTTAAGCACAGCTACAAAATACTCTCACAACAACACGTAGATTAGTGTTTAATTGAATACTTGGGGACTATAGTTAGCCAAGTAGGCACATAAGACTGATCATTGATCATAGGCACCCAGGATAGGAATATTAAAGAGCTTTCATTCAACAAATATTGAGTGGGTACCAGGCACTGAGTATACCATAGTAAACAAGCCATATAATAATCCCTATGCTCATGCAGCTAACAATCCAGCTTGGTCATGCTTCAGCGATTTTGTCCTATTAGGAATTTTTTCCTTCTTGTTCCCCACTGGACTGTGAGTTCCATGCATCTCCAGAGTTGGGACCATGTGTGACTCTTTGCTGATCTCCCTCTCCCAGGGCTCAGCACAGGAACCTGCAGCTAGAAGAGGCTAAGAAAGTGTTGCTGCAATGAATGGAAGTGTTTGTGGCCATGATAGAAAACTGCCTGGCTTCAAGCAGCTCAGTCATACTAGGCATCTGAACTATAGAACTTTCAAGGGGGACAAGACCTCAGCAATCACTGTGGTACATTCCATTCCTTTAATTTTAAATGCCCCATTTCCCTTAGCACCACCTTTCCTTAGCCTGCCCTGGGAGATTTTGGGCAGCTGTTACTCTGGAGTCAGACCCACTCAAAAGTACAGCCCATCGAGTGTAGTCAGGGAAGTTGGATATCTGCTTTGAGAATTACACTTTGGGGACAACAAGTGACTCCTTTGGCCCAGGCCAGATCTTTACTAAATCAGTGCATGCTTTGTTTAGCATGTATGGCACAGAATGGGAAGGCCTGGGCCCACCAAATGAAAATGACTGGGCAGGGGGCGTGGTGGCTCACGCCTGTAATCCCAGCACTTTTGGAGGCCAAGGTGGATGGATCACCTGAGGTCAGGAGTTAAAGGACAGCCTGGCCAGCATGGTGTAACCTGGTCTCTACTAAAGCTACAAAAATTAGCTGGGCGTGGTGGGGAGGGGGGCAGTAATCCCAGCTACTCAGGAGGCTGAGGCAGGAGAATCACTTGAACCGGGGAGGCAGAGATTGCAGTTAGCTGAGATCACCCTACTGCACTCCAGCCTGGGTGACAGAGTGAGACTCCATCAAAAAAAAGAAAGAAAGAAAGAAAGAAAGAAAGGAAGGAAGGAAGGAAGGAAGGAAGGAAGGAAGGAAGGAAGGAAGGGAGAAAGAGTGAAAGAGAAAGAAAAAAGAAAACAAAAGAAAAGAAAGGAAAAGAAAAAGACTGTACATGCATCATAACTCCATTGGTCTTTGGGTTCTGTGAGAAAATTGCATAAGATGCCACCTTCACAGACAGCAGGAAACTGGGGAGCTAAGACAGTCACAGGGCAAAATGAAATCTTAGTTGGTGAACCAGGCCTAAGGGCCTAGTACCACATGGAGCCTTACACGCTGGAATAGAGGCAGGACAGCCTTTTCTGACCAGGAGCAGCACGGAGACAAAGAACTTCAAGGCTAGAAATGGCCTCTAGAGTAAGGGTCATTTAACACAAGCTACACAGAGTATGGTTCGCAATCTAGTGCTGGTTGGAAAGCAGTTTGTTCCAGGTGCAAGACAAGATAAACGCAGCAATTAGAGTAGGTATTTAGGTACTGTTTTGGCAATTTGACATGGCTGCAACGCAGAAGTGTGAATTGTGTATTTTACAAAAGTGTAGACTGTGACAGAATGAAAATTGAAAAACGAGTCCTTCCTTCACATGAAGTTTAAGAACTGCTCTTAAGTGCAGGCTTCCCAGCCTAGCAGTGAGTCACCAGCACAGAGGTTGGCATCTGTGTTTTTAATGCCCTCCCAAGGTGATTCCCAAGCAGGCTTGGGAACCGGTGGAGTATTGATATGCAATGACCTACACCACAAACAGGAGAAACATGTGCAGGAGACACCTTCATACCTGGTTTCAGTAGCCATGAACCCACTCCTTGCATACCTCCAGGGCTGGCTGAGGGGCGCCCCCATCCTAAGGCAGTGGCTCTGACCTCAAAAAAGTGCTTGCTTAGCTGGAGCTGGAGTGCTGAGTGGCAACTAGGCCCCTCTGAGACCCCACCAGGGCAAGGTCTGTGGACCCAAGTTCCCGCTGACCCACTCCTCAAGCAGAGGCTATTTAGACTCCCAGCCTCTCTGTGAGACATCTGAAAAAACCTTGCTGTGTGCCTCACGCCTTCTCTTAGAACCTCCTGAAAGAGGTACACCCAGCCCATCTCTGACTTCCTAAGTGCAGTTACCAGTGCCATTCTTCCCCTTTCTACCAGTATCCCCCAACTCTTGCCAGAAGGAGTGTAGAAGGACTTGATTTGTTGAGACCCATTCAACTGCTTCTACATTCACCCCTGCAACGTCCCCATCTCACTTCAGGCTGCTCCCACCTGCTTAGCAGGGCCTGGGCCTCCTGGACTTGCCTTGCTTTGACCACGACTTCCCAACTCTGCTTGAAAACCTGCCTTGAAAATGCCAGTTGACCTCAGCTTTTGCCTCTTCAAAGCTATTTGGCCACATTGTTCCTCTACCTTGTTCATCTAGGTGGAGAGTGGGCAACGCGAGTACTAGTGCTTTGGAGGATGAGTTCTCAACTTTCTTAGAACAATGTGTGCTAGCATAGTGTGGAGACAAGAGCAAAGGACAGAGACTCAGGGAGCATAGGCTCAAATCCCACCTCCCTTACTAAATCATTGTGCATCTCTGAGAATCCCTCTCTCTCTGAGCCTCTAGATCCTCATCCATAAAATTAATACGCCTTCCTCAGAGGCCTCTTGTGGGTCTTGAAATGAAGCATAGGACCTGAAAGGAATTTGTAATGGCACTAGCTCTCTTGAATTAATAGCTCTCGCTGCTCAAGACCCCAGAGAAAGGGGGGTTGCCAACTCAGTGCCAATGCCATGCGTTTTATATGTAAGAATTAAGAAAATAAGAGGATACTGAAATAATAAAGGCCTTGAAACAGCTAAGTTGATTCGTATAGACAAAGAGCAAAGAGGAAGACTTGTCCCACTAGATATTGAGACCTAATACAAATCTATAGTCATTTAGGAAATAGTAATAGGTTTTCGTACAGGAAAAACAAAAACTCAAAGGAAAACACTGGAGAGTTAATATATATGATAAAGTTAGAACCACAAATCAATGGAGAAAGGAAGGGTTTTTGAGTAAATAGTGCTGAGAAAAGTGACTAGATTCCCACCTCACACCATATTTAAACATTGATTTTCAATGGATTCAAAACCTAAATATAAAAGGTAAAAACATAAAATAAACTGCAAGAAAATGTAAGAGAAAACCTTTTGGCCTTGGAGTGGAAAAGGATCAGATCTAAAACTAAAATCTGTAAGCCATAAGGATTGATAGATTTGACCACACAAAATTACAGATTACTGTTTACAAAATGACATTTAAAAGCAAAGATAAGTTACAGAGATGAATAGTTTTGTGATGTTCAAAACCAAAAAAAAAAGGAATTGATCAACAAGAACACAGGAGTCTAAATTTAAAAAACAGAGAAATATTTTGAATAGGCAATTTACATAAAAGGAAATCTAATGGCCAATAAACCTGTGAAAAGATACCTAAACTCAGTAGTAATCAAGGAAATGCAAATTAAAAAAATAAGATTCGCTTTGCCCCTATCAGTTTGGCAGGCATTAGAAAGCTGGGTAATAATAGTATTACTATTTGTCAGCAAGGGACATAGGCTCAAATGCTCCCTGAGTCTCTAGTATTACTATTTGTCACTGAATCCCAGTGCTCTCCTGGTAGGGAGTGCAAACTGCTCTACTGTACTGGAGAGCAATCTAGCAGGGCTTAGAATGAAGCATACGTGTATTCTGTGATCTAGTACATCTGGGGCTCTACTCCAATGCAGGTCCCTTTGGGACATGTCCAAGGATGGCCACTGTGGCACTGAATGGAACTCGGGACAGGTTATCTTTTCATCCCCAGGAGAATAGATAGGCTAAATACAAAACTAAGCAGCAGTTTGAAGTAACTAGGTGTATGCACAACATGGGCTGATCTCAAAATTACAGGCTGATTTCTTTTTTTAAGTTAGAAACAGAACAAGATTTATAGCACAATAATATTTATGCAAATTAAAAACACATACATGAAACAACACTATATTTTATAAGAACGCAAACACTTTCAGGGACTCATCTCAAATGCATTAAAGTGGGTGCTCATGGAGGGGGAAAGGGGTGTGGGGACCTGAGAGAATGGAGAGGAAATAACTAAAATGCAAGAGGGACCTTCCACATACCATAGGTGATGCTCATGGCCCAGTCCTGAAGTAAGGGGCGGATTCAATTCAACTTTCTGCACCTGAGGTCCACAAATACATTTTAATAATATAGGCTTTAAAGGAAAATAGAAGCAACAAGAATAGAGAGTGGCTGCTTAATGGGTATGGGGTTTCCATTTGAGTGATCATCTGCTCATCCCCAGCCTGGCTCCGGGCTACTGGCCCTTTGAGGCTAGGTTCCTCACTGTAACACAAGGACCCCTTGGCCCAGATGGGAGTGCTCAGGGCTGAGGGCAGGAGGCCTGGCTTCCAGCCCCAGGAGCTCTGCCCACCCCACCTTGGGGAGCTAGTCCTGGTCCTGTTTACCTCACAGACTCATTGTGATGATCGAGTGGGCTGACATATGGGAAAGAGCTCAGTGCCTGACAAAGCACAGCGTGGTGTGAGGGATTATTGGTGATATTTATGACCAAGCTGTATTGCTCACGAGGCAATTTTGTCTCCCTTATTCCTTCCTGACATGGCAGCCAATATCCATTTCAGTGACTTGGGACTTTAAGGAGGCAATATTGCAAACCTTCCTCTATTTCCCAGGGTTTGCCAAAAATTTGGTCATTCCTCGTGATGTCAAATTAAAACAACTGAGAGCCCTGCAGGGTAGAGGGTTGGCAGGGGTGGGAGTTCAGAGCCCATCACTCAGACACAGGATGGCTACTCAAGATTTACTTCATCCCAGAGCCCAACACACACACGTGGAGGTTCATGTCCATGCTCCCACTACACCACATGCCCTGGGGCCTTGATCCTTGCTTGGCACAGAAATGTCTTCAGAGGGTCCAGCTCTGGCAAGGGTGGGACACTTCCAGGCTGCATGACAAGCTTATGGGAGGCATTGGACATTTTCTTTCTTTGGAAGAGGTGCCAGCAGCTTTCTTTGCTTGGAGGCCCCTGCATTACCTAGTTGGTGCCACTCACTCTTGGTATGCTTAAAAAGGCAGTCCTCCCCAAGGTCTTGGTGTCCAAGTCCAGCACCTCTGCTCTGCTCAGGGTTTATGATCCAGGCTGAAGCTGGTATTGCTAACATCTCCTTTGTAAGCCAGGTCATCCCACACAGTCTAGGTGTGCCTTCCTGTCTAATGGAGCCCTTTGCACGGACTCCTGTCTTAGCAGGAGTCCTGTTTACCTCTTCCCTCCTCATACTGTTACCCTTTCTAGAAATGTCCTATCCTGGTTCTCTGCCTGAAAAACTACTCAGTCTTCAATATCTTCCCTAATTCTCCCAGACAGAGACAGTTACAATGTGCCCTAGACTTGACAGCACCTTTTATAAGTCTGGCTCTCAGAGTACACAGCATACGGCAAAGGCCCCAGAGACCCGTGACCAGGTCTGTCTTTCCACTATACTGGAAATTCTGGAAGGAAGTTGGTGGAACTGTCATCGGTGTCCCCATCACCCAGCACAGAATAACCAAGTACTTTGCTGGTGCTGAGTTCTTGTCACTATTTGCCACTGGAGCATCATCATTCATACAATAAACCTTCACTGATTCCTTACTGGGCGCCAAGCACAGTGGCAGGCCTTGGGGGTACAACCAGACACAAGATAAACATGATCTGACACTATTCAGTGAAGAGAGAGACAGGTGAATTTGAACAAACACAGAAATAAAGGAGGACAATATGACTGAGTAGTGCTAGCCAGAGATTTAACAAACGGTGATGTAGCAGAGACTAGTTGCATGGACATTTCAGACTGGGTGGCCAGACATTCAGGTGGATGATTGAGTGTCCAGAAGGAGACAGTAATGCAGAGATCAGGGGACAGAGCATTCAGGCAGTAGGAACAGCGAGTGATTAACCGAAAGTTAAGAGCCTCTGCTATCATTGAAACAGTGATTAAACACATGCTATCTTAGGTGAAGGCTCCCTACTCCCCAGCTTGTAGCAGGGACAGAAGGAAAACAGCTCCAACCATCTCCCTTGAGCAGCTTTGTCCCTATCTGATTTGCCTTTCCACTGGTCAAACTGCTGCTGCCTAACAAGAGTCCTGAGTCCCAGATCCTTGGACCAACTCCGTCAGAAATTGCCTTGATGCACAGGATGAAGGCGGTCTGGAGCCAAGCAAACCCATGTTCCAATCCCAGATCTTTCACTTACTTACTGGGAGTCTAGGGCCCATTCATTAAGCTCCCTGTGCCTTGGCTGTTGCATGCACAAATGGAGAAATCTAGCTTGTTGACTTAATGCCAGGCTTAAAGGAAACCACATATGTATAGTGTCTGGAGCAAAATGGGCCTGTGATGAGCCAAAATCACCACAGCTAGAAGACCCTTGGAGACCATTTAGTCCAGTCCTCTGTTGAAAATGGGGACGCTGTGGCCTAGTCTTGCCCAATATCACTCCCATTCAGGACTCCAACATCAATCTCCTGGAGCTTGTACTTCCCTGAATATTAAATTTGTCTTTCAGAAATAGCACAAATTCACTTTCCACTTGTACCACAAGGTTGAGAAGTGGCAGTGAGTGTGGGGGTGTGTGGACGTGGGTGTGAACCATGCTAAGAAAGTCACTTAACACACAAATACACATGTGTTCCCACATCTCTGATACATGTGTGCAGACTCCACAGGCAAAGAATCTCGTTCTGTTATTCTTACCTTTGGCATATGATCCCTGTTCTGTGACTTTCTGAATGTAAGGCTCAGAGTCCCCAGCTGTACAATGGGACACTTGAGACAGTGTTTGTGCAGCCACCACCATCTCCACTCCCTTGAGATTCTGCTAGTCCCTAGAAAGCCATTGCCAGCATCCTCTAGCAGGCTTTGGCGCAATGGCAGAAATGATGATCTGTGTGTAACATCTCTAGGAGCTGCCCTGGGCCTGGGAATATGACTGGGGAGGATTGGTGGCTTTTCTGGGTCCAATGTCTTCAGCTCAGTGCAAAGTCTGTCAAAGCCATATCCTTGTATTGACTTCCTTTCTCCCGCTCCATGTACCACTAGATCCAGAGGCTGGTCCCAGGAGTCTGCTGCTTGGAATGCTGAGAGCTGGGAGGGAGAAGGGTGGGCTAGAAGCCTGAGACATAGGGAGGAGAGAGACTGAGAAGGAAAGGGAGGAGAAGGGGCTTGGAGGATCAGCTGGAGCAAGAACTGTGAGAAGGGAAGAGGGATGATGAGAGGCAGAAGCAGGGACTAGGCAGCTGGAAAAGACAAAGCCACGGGGAGGAGAGAGGAGGCAGCAGGAAAAGATGACTGAGCCATCCTGAAAGACAGAGCAGAGGAGGATGGGAGGATTTGGGAGGGCAGAGAAAAAAGTGCCTGGGGAGGGGACAAAGAATGACATGAGGGAAGGAAAAAGCGAACTTTAGAGGGGAAGATTAAGCAGGGACGAGAAAAGGGGAGGCAAAAGGGGGAGAGGAGGGAAGAGTGGTCTCAGAGGCAAAAGGAGGAACAGAAGAAAGGGCGAGGAGGAGGGAAAGTAGCTGAGAGAGCCACAGAGGGAGAAAGAAGCAAGGAAGGAGGAGGGGCAGGAGGAAGAGGAGCAGGAGAGCAAAGAGAGGAGAGAGAAGCACAAAAAGAAAGGAGCTGGAAAGGGAGCAAAGAAAGGTAAAGGCAAGGAGTGCCACTGCAGATGGCATCTGTGACCCGATTGTGAGGGGTGACCAAATCCAAGCCTGGGAAGACCCATTTCAAAAGGAACATGACATTGTTAAGTGCCCATGATTTGTGGATAATCATTTGATAATTGATGCTTATCATCAAATTCTTCCAGGTGTGGATGTGTGGTGGTGAAATTGAGATCACTCCCTGCTCCCGAGTGGGCCATATATTCAGAAATGACAATCCGTATTCCTTCCCCAAAGACCGGATGAAGACAGTAGAGCGGAACTTGGTGCGGTTGCTGGGGTCTGGTTGGATTAGTATAAGGAGCTGTTCTATGGCCATGGAGACCACCTCATCGACCAAGGGCTAGATGTTGGCAACCTCACCCAGCAAAGGGAGCTGCGAAAGAAACTGAAGTGCAAAAGTTTCAAATGGTACTTGGAGAACGTCTTTCCTGACTTAAAGGCTCCCATCGTGAGAGCCAGTGGTGTAGAAACCACCTGGCTGGCGACCC
>NW_012117254.1:171312-230280 GCF_000951035.1 Colobus angolensis palliatus
CAGGCTTATTTAATTTTGTGTATTGCTGTGGATCATTTTAGGATTAGTGAAATGTAGTTTTTTCATTTCCTAACCTGCAATGTCAGTTCTTTTTACATTGGTAAATACCGTCTCACAGATCAAAAAAAAAAAAAAAAAAAGAACATGACAATGACCTGCTGCTTGTCTCTCAAGAGTCCTTGTGGCATTTCCCTGGCAGAGGGGAGCCAGCTCATGATCTGCCAAGACCCCTTCCACTCCACCAGTGACCCTTTCATGCTCCCTCCAAGTGAGCCCTGCCACCCAGCAAAGCTGAACATCAAGCTCTGTGTGTTGGCCTGGCATGAGAGTCAGCTAAGCTTTTCCACCTGTCATCACTCTGCTGCCATGAGTCGCCAGGATAGGGTCCCAGATGTCTCCCTCCCTCTCTTCTTCTCTTCCTCCCTCATTTCCTCCCTTCCTTTCATCTTTCCTCTTTCCTTTCTTCTTGCCTTCCTTCTCTCCCTCCCTCATTCCTTTCTTATTCTTTTCTCCATTCAAAGCAGGCTGCAGCCTTACCTCACCTCTACGCCCCTCAGTCCCACAATGGGGGAGGTGGAGGTCTGGGCCCAGCCCCAGGTCTAGGTTGAATCCCCAGAGTGGAAGCCAGGTAGAACCCAAGAGTGTGTAGGGCAGTAATCTCACAGCTGGTCACTCAGTACAGTCACCACCCCTTTGAGTAGTAGAGAAAAGCTGCCTCCAACTCTAAGCTGTGGCTTTGTAGGGCCACTAATTTGAAGTACTTCCTGGATCTAGTGATGGTCACTGGTTATGAAAACTACTCTTAAAATAATGGACAGATATTAACTAATAAATAAGATTTTCATGCCATTCAAAAATGATTCAATACATGACAAGATTTGAAAATAGAAAAATCAAGTTTTAGCTAGCTTCATCTCAAAATCCTCAAATGTCACCAATCAGGACTTACCCCATCTGGCTATGATGTTATCTCTACAATTGGGTAAACAATCCACCAGAAACCTGGGTTTCTGGCCCACAGTGGCTCAGTCTGGGGGTGCTATCACTTTGAGGTTCAGGAGCAACTTTGAGTTGGCATGACCACAGCAGCCAGTATTTTGAACTGCACACTCCACTCCTTTCTGTACACAGTACCTGAAACTGTTCCATAACAGGTACAGTTAGCTCTCGGCACATTTGGACACAGTCACTGCCTCGCCTGCCTTGTCTTTGAGCCAAGGAAAACTGTTTTCTGTTCCACATGGTCAGAACAGAAAAGGAAGAACAAGACCGTGCCTGTAAAATGAGATGCATTCCTGGGACTCTGTTTGCTGGCAGAGTTCCTGTTTCTCAGATTCTTTACTCCCCCCACCTACCCCTCAGTCCACATCTGCACAAAACTGGTCTATTCTCTGAAGTGACTGCTATGCTATGGACATGCTGGACACAACATTGTTTCCTAAAGGGCTGTATTTTTATTTCATAGGCATAATAGAAAACACCAAGCACCTGAAAAAAACAAGAAATACACTGGTTTTCTCATTCTTTCAAAAAATATTTGTTGGCATCTACTCTGGGTCAGGCACTAAACAGAGACAATGTAATCAAGCAACAAGAGGTGATTTGATTGAGTGGGGCTGGGGACATCTCTAGAGACCCCCCAAATCAGGGTGGCTTTAGAAAAGTTTGTTTCACCTTGAAACCTGAGGGACCCAGT
Organism: Colobus angolensis palliatus; assembly: GCF_000951035.1. Taxonomy (NCBI): domain Eukaryota; kingdom Metazoa; phylum Chordata; class Mammalia; order Primates; family Cercopithecidae; genus Colobus; species Colobus angolensis. The sequence goes on from NW_012117254.1 coordinate 173,009, forward strand.
GCTTACAAAAGAGACAGAAACGGGGGAGAGACATGAGCCAAGGCTTTGGGGCCTGGCCTGAGGAGGCAATACTCTTGGGCCACTGGTGGTACATCCGAATTGTTGCACTGGTTTTGAGGCGGGGACTCCAACTCAGCCTCTCTAAGCACATTGCATATCCAAGTGCTCAGCAATTAAATCGATCCACAGAGGTGACTCACAGGCAGACAGCCAGCACAGTCACGGAGCTCTGTCTGCATTCCCAATTTGCCTGCTCAGGTTGCTGCCTTGTTAATGTTATTTACCAAGCCTGATGCCCTGAATACCTGTCCCCAGCCCCTGCTGGAGCCCTCTGGCCATTGTCCCTGTTCGCCTGTCACATCTTGTCACTGCCTCCCTGAATTCAACAGGTTTGGGCAGCCTGTCTACAGATCTGCCTCATCACTCTTGTGTCTCTAGGAGCCAGGAAGGTGGCCTAGCAGTCCCAACCTTACCCTCTCTCAGACCAGGTCCCAGAGGTGAATGGCCTACAGCTGCATCCCTCCACCCTTTCTTTGGGCAAGAAATGGAATGGGTTGCCAACAAAAACCCTGCAGGGTGGCACTGTGTCACTGGCAAATGTGGCCATTGAGAGGAGAGGGTGAGGGCAAAGGCTCCAAGGGAGATGTGGAGATGAGGAGATCTGGGGCAGGCGCTGAAGAGCTGCCTCCTGCCATGCCCTGTGACTGCAGCTGCCCTGCTCAAATTCTTTCGCCGGAGGATCTTGGGGCGCTCCCACTGCTGGAGTACAGGTCGTGCAAAAAAACTCCCGCTACGTGGAGATTGAGCAAGGGCTTGGCGAGCCCAACTGCGCGCTCAAATCGCGGTGCAAGAGCGTCCCCACCATTCTTTATGGCCGGAGGTGGAACAGCAGCAGGGCCAGCTGTCTGGAGCCTGAGGCAGCCTTAGCTTGGTCAGCTGGGTGCTGCCCAGACCTGGCCCAGGCTGCTGCCCCAACCAGGCCTCTTGCCCAGCCCACTTCGGTCAGCCTTCCAAGACTCAGATCCCGAAAGCTGTGCCCCCTCCAGCACCAGACAAACAAGTTATATCTTGGTGGAGTAGATTCCACCTTCCCAGAGTCAGAGTGCAACAGAATGCCAGAACAGAAGGATCTCCAGAGACCTTACCAATTATATAGATAACAAAACAGAGGCTACAGGTTCAAGGAAGTGCCTTGTCCACAGGCAACCCTAGGAACTCCTGATTATCATCTCAGTACTGTTCCCATCCAGCTTGAGTTCTGAGCCCCTGTGACCATCCACCTTGCCATTCGAGACCAACAAAGAGAGTGGGTCTATGCCGCAGGGACTCAGACCCTCAAGAGCCAGAGAGCCACACCTGCGGTTCCCAGGGATGCCTACTCCTCCAGCTGGTCTCTGATTCCACCACTTCGGGAAGAAGTTAGAGGGACTTGGATATGGCACAAACCCAGGCTATGAAACCCAGTTGGTATTTAAATGACCTAACAACAAATTGCTCAATTTAATTTGCTTACCCGATTCAATAAAGGAGAAACAAGAAAACCCATCTAATTAAAAACATTGATCCATAGAAACTGGCAACTCCAAAGGCCTGGCTGGAAGTTTGAGCTTAGACAAACTTGAGAGATACAAGGGCAGGAGCTGAGGTAAGACAAATCTATCCTCTGACTCTCCCCAGGAGGGCTGCAAAGGGCCTGCAAACTTCCTTTCTTAAAATAAGTGGGAAACTGAGCCCAAAAGGGAAAGAAATTTTTTCAGTTCAACCACTGAGATCACGTTAACTCCAGGATCTGTAGAGCCCAGGAGAGAGTTAGGTTCATGTTCCACTGAACCCCCTCCTGGCCACAGACTGGGGTCATTGGTCTTGCTCTTCAACACTCTTGCTCATTTGGCTTGTGGGACCTGGCATCTCCTCCTGCTTGCCCATCCAGTTCTTCTGCATCTTTCAAGACCCTGGGCAAATATCAGGTTCCAGGGACAAATCTGTCCATAGAAGACAAGACAGCAGCTTGCTGAGGCCCCCTTAGCACTGCCCAGTTTGAGTCATGTGAATATGCAGTTAGGCTGGTAGCACTGGGAAAGAGCAGGGTCTTCCTCAAGCCTAGGGGAGCCAAGGAAAGAGGCTCTATTGCATACTGTCCTCTTCCCCCAGCTACCCTACTGTGCTATGTTCCAGATTTCCAGGAATAGAATTGTCCAAGTCCCCAGAAAATGGGAGTGGAACAGGACCAAGCTTAGGTTACAGGGCTCCCAGGCCAGTGTTCCTATGGGCCCTCCCTAAGCATGGCCTTGGTCCGAGCCACAGCATTGAGTCCCTTTTTGACCTGGGCTTAGCAAACATTTTATCTAGAAAGGCATCTTCATCACCCTCCCCGTCAGGCTAACTGTAGCTGGCTTGGTGTCAGGCCCTGAATCAGGGCTAGATTGTCCTTCCAGGGAAATGTCTGCCTCGGAGAGAAGCAAAATCACTTAGTTCTTGGCAGCTCAGTCCCTGCCAGGGGGAAGGTGACCTGCCACTGAACCCACAGCCAGTATGGCACAGTACTCCTCCTGCTGGGGCCAGCTGGTACCCCATGCCTGCTTACCTCAGTTCCTTGTTCAACTGGGAAGCTCTACCTTAGCAGAGCCCTCTGGGAACCAAGTCCACACCCACTCTCCTCCTCCACACACATACCCTCCTGCAAGTAGCTTTGGCTATAGGAGGGCAGCATGAATCTCACACAGTCCCATCCTCTGGGAGCAAGGGAGGGGGAAAGCCACAAATACAGCTGATAGCTGGAGTCACACTTGTTTGTAGGGGATCAAAGAAGGCTTTGGGAGGGAGGTGACATTAGAGGTGACTTTGAAGGATTAGGGGAATGTTGCAGACAGATGTAGGGATAGAAGTAGGTGTAAGCCAAGTTCCTCGTGGGACAGCTCCAGTTGGGTTATGGAATACCAAAGAGTTTTGTGTGAATAAAACCTGTAGGGCTATGAGGATGGGCAGAGAGAAGCAGCTGAGGATACGGGGTTTAGTCCATTAGAGGCAAAGGAGGAAGCCAGCCCCTAAGAAGTTCCCAGTATTGGGCGTGTACAGAACACTAGGTACCAGTAGCTGCTCTAGGTGCTGCAGATGCAGTGGGGGCCAGCACAAAGGTCTATCTCAGGGAGCTGATGTTCTAACTGGGGAAACGAGCAATAAACAAGGAAACCAATGAACAAGAAGATTGTGGAGGGTGCTAAGTGCTGTTAGGAAAACCTCACAGGGTGCTGAGACCAGCATGACTGGGAGGCTGGGGGCTCTTTTCGTTGTGGAGTCCTAAGGACAGGAAGCCAGCCACAGAAGGTCCAGAGGAAAAGAGAGCAACACAGAAAGACAACAAGTGCAAAGCTGCCAAGGGACAGAGAAGCTGGGTGTGTTTGAAGAACTCAGAGGAGACTGGAGGACCTGACTCCAGAAGAGGCCGGGAGAGAAAGCAGGTGAGGCCAAGGATGCTGGTGGGGGCTGTTCAGCAGGACCTGGAGACCAAGCCATGAGTTTGAATTTTATTATAAGAGTAATGGAAGACCCCAAAAGAATGCAAGCAGGATGAGACATGACTTTCATTGCTTTTGACTACTCTGCTGGCTAGATGGGGAGTGGGTTGGAGTGGAGGGAGTCTAAACAGGGACACCAGTCTAGAGGCGACTGTAGTCATCCAGGAGAGAGACCTGCACGAGGGCAGGAGTGGCGGAGGTGAGAGAGGTGCATGGATTCTGACTGGACTTTGAAAAGTTATGCAGACGGGGTATTTTCTGGCTGATTGGATGCAGTGGATGAAGAAAAGAGAGGGATCCAGGCTTACATCAGGGGCTTTGGCCTGAGCAACTAGAAGGACAGACATGCCATTACCAACATGGGAAGATGAGCGGGTTCTCTAGGAAACTCCAAGGAGTGAGTTATGGTGGTGTTACTTTTCAGATAGCATGGTGGCATCGAGTAGGTATTTGGCTATATGTATACAATCATCTGTGTACTACCTTCATGTGACACTGGAACAATTATTTTTGTAATAATTTTGTTTATGTCAATTTTAAGTAGGCTGACATTAGCTCCATGCTAACCAATCTTATCCATAACATCAAGAGTTTTTCAGATTTCTAGTATTTTTTTTTTTCTGAATACAATAAGTAATGACAACCACAGTGCTCAAGTCTCCCTGTAATTCCACCCTGACATTCTCTCCTTCCCCAATCTCCAGCAGAGTCTGGGTACCTAGCATGAACAAACTTGTACTGGACATTGGCCTTGTCACCCAGGAACCTCTGAGGGCCTTCAAAGGGACCACAGTGGGGCACAGTGGAAAAAAGACCTGGTCCAATAGCTCTGCAAGGCCCCGGGGGTGGGGGCAGCCACCTAACTGCCTCAACGGGCCCTGCTCAGTTCTCTGCTGTGTGGAGGGTTCATAGAGTGGAGCCCACCACCCTTTCCTGAGGTTCATGCGCCCTCTGGTGGTAGGGTTCCCCATCTCTGTGCACTGGGGGCTTCCTTGTTTCGGGGTTAAACAGAGACCCTCTGCCTCGGATTCACCGAAGGGAAGGAATAAATGGTCAGCCTAACTTTAAGCTCCAGACCAAGGAATAGATGCTTCCGAGGCTTGGACTCAGGTTGGGCTTGCCAGACAAGGGCCACCACAGGTCACACCAAAAGAAGAGGGAGTGTGGTGCGCAGGAAAGGGGACTTTTGTTTTCTATAGAAGGACACCAATGCAGAGAAAAGCAAATTGATGGCCATATTCAAATAGAGCAATTTACCTTCAATTGATATTTTCAAAGGAAAATAAAAAACATTCCAATTTAAACATTTTAAAATCAAGAGCAGGAAACAACAGGCTGTGCTGAATAAATCCAACACATAATGGAAAATGTACTTCAGTTCCTGTATTACAGCCAGTTATAGGAGAGAAGCGGGGGCGGCGGCCAGCAACAGGCAGGAGAGTCACGCTCTTACAGAGAAAGCAACCCGAGAGAGGGTGGGTGAGGGGTTGGCCAGAGACAGACACTGCCTAGGCTGACATCCAGGTCCTCACACAGGCATACACACACACACACACACACACACACACACAAACACACACACGACAAGCTGCACACAGATTATTCCTTCTGTTGTTCCTTCATCCTTTTCTCAATGAACAAGCTGTCTTTAGATGAGAGGACATTATTGCTAAACAGACACTTGCAGACCAATGTGCAAGGGAGTCTCACATAGAAAGCTGTGGTGGGACTCAGAGAAGGGGCCTGTGAATTTAATCTCAGAAGAAAAAGAGGCAGAAAACGGTAATCCAGGCAGAGGGAACAGCCTGAGAAAATACCTGAAAGCATTCCAAGACCTTAACCCTAACTTCTCAAAAAGGAAGTTTTCATCAACTCTAAAAATGAATTCAATGTAATTTTATTAAGAGCAGGAAATCTAGACCTTCCTCTAATGACAATCCAATAGTCCACCCTCGCTGTCGTCAAAAAAAAAAACAAAAAGTTCAACCCCAAAATTAACAGTAATTAGCCTGAGATATTGTAAATATGGCTCTACAGTCTGAAATTTAATGGCATCTTTTGTCAAAAATAGTCTTATTTCCACTTTAGTCTCATGACTACAATACTATAGTGCTATCCCTATAGTATTTACTACAATACAGTCATCAAAAATATCTGAAAAAAGTTCTTAGACATTGTGAAATAGTGCATCCATCCACTTCTATAAAAATAGAAGCCACACAAAGATCTAAAAGAATGCTGCCTGCCCAGATCCAGAACAGATAAAGTTAGTGTTAAGGTCTTGGAATGTGAACACATTGTTTGTAGTGCTATGCATTCCTCTCCTGAGATTTTAACTTACTACTGGAAATTCTTAACCAATGATAATAGTTTTTTTCTCTTTATTTTCAAAACCTTTTCCTTTGCTTTGATTAGACACTCTGTGCTTTTTTTTTTTTTTTTTTGTGAGCGGGAGCCGGTAATCATAGTTCGTCTAAATGCAGCTTTTTCTGAACTTTAAAGATAGAATCCCGTTTTTAATGAACTGAAGTAGCAAAATCACCTTTTTCATTCTTTTAGGAAATAGCTATTGCCAAAGTGAAGGTGTAGATAATGCCTAGTCTTGTTACATAATGGGGATGTGGTTTGCATAATTGTCTTTATAAAATTGAAATTTCAAGGGATATCAGCGTTTATGCCACTTTTCCAGTTCCAAAATCGTTCCATTCCATTCTAGAAATTTGAAGTATGTAACTTGAAATCCTTAATAAAATTTATATTTAATTTTATTTTAAAAAAAAAGAAAATATCTGAAAGCTTAAGAAAACATAGATATTCGAGACACAGCAAAAAGTTGTGAGAGACTGGACCCCAGGATATCTGGGGAAAATAAAACTGGAAGAGGGTGGGAGCTGAGCCCTGGAGTCTGTGTCTTGAACCACTGAGCTCCCCATGTGATCCAGAGAAGGTGCCTGCCTTGCCCTGGGGAAAACCAAATCCAAGACACAATGTCCGTCCCATGATGTGGGCTGGAAATCAGGCACCTGTTGGGGCTGGGCTGCTGGTGAGCCAGGCTCCAGGGAGAACACTGCAGATTTCTTGCTGAAATCAAGGCAAAAAATTTCAATGCAGTCATCCCCCTGCTTCTGGCCCCAGTACCATCTTACGCTTGCAAAAGTTACACATTGTCCTGGTTCCAAGACACTGTAAAAACTGAACTCAGTGCAACCTTAGTAATGAAGGTATTGGCAAGGAGCTGGCTGGGTCTCCAAAGATTCCTCCTGTTGTGTAGGGTTCTCTTGAGGCAAAGGGGTTTAGAGCCTTTCCTCCAAGCCCAGTATCCAAAGGGAGGGTATACACAAAGCACTGCTCCATCATGAATGCATCTCCCTCCTGCTGCAACTTTCAGGGACCAGGACCTAGGCATGTGTCATGCTGCAGATCCCCCCTGGTGAGTCTTCCCCTGGTTAAGATTTCTTCCTCTAAGCTAGGGAAGAAGTCAAGAAACTACACTAAGTGTAAAAGAAGCCTGGCCAGAAGGATGAATTCAGTTAAAAAGGAATGGTAATGCCAAAGGCACAGGCAACAGAAGCAAAAGTAGATGAACTGAATTACAACAAAATTAAACACTTCTGCATACCAAAGGACACAATCCCCATGGTCACACAGTAAAAAGGCAACCTAGAGAATAAGGAAAATAGTTGCAAATCATATCTGATAAGGGTTTAATATCCAGAATATTTAAAGAACTTCTACAACTTGACACTCCAATTAAAAAATGGCCACAGAACTTGAATAGACATTTTTCCAAAAAAGATATACAAATGGCCAACAAGCTTGTGAAAATATGCTCAAAATCACCGGTCATTAGAGAAATGAAAATCAAAACTACAATAAGATTCACCTCACACCCATTAGGATAGCTACAAAAACACAGAAACTAAGTGATGGTGAGAATGTAGAGAAATTGGAACCCTTGTGCATTGTTGGTAGGAATGTAAAATGATGTCACTGTTTTGGTGACATACAAAAAAGAAAATCGTTCCTCAAAAAATTAGAAATAGAATTACTATGTGATCCAGCAATTTCATTTCTGAGTATATACCCAAAAAACGGAAAACGGGGTCTCAAAGAGCTATTTGTATACCCATGTACACAGGAATATTCACCATAGCCAAATGGTGGAAACAACCCAGGTATTCATTGAGAAATGAATGACTAAGCAAAATGTGGTGTTCTATATAATCAAGTATTATTTGGCCTTAAAAAGGAAAGAAATTCTGACACATGCTACAACATCGATGAGTCTTAAAGATATTATGCTGAGTAAAATAAGCTGGACACAAAGGACAAATACTGTATGATAGCACTTATACGAGGTCCCCAGAGAAGTTAAATTTAGAGAGACAGAAAGTAGAATGGTGGCTTCCAGGGGCTGGGTAGAAGCAATGGGGAATTTTTATTGGGGACAAAGTTTCAGTTTTGCAAGATGAAAAATTCTCAAGATTGTTTTCACAACAATGTGAATATACTTAACACTACCAAACTGTACACTTAAAAGTGATTACGATGGTAAATTTTATGTGTATTTCACCACAAGAAGTACATGCATAAATAAGTGGTGTGCATGTGAACAGGAAGGCCTCTGAGTCTGCACCTAGATTTTCTTGCTCACTAATTAATACTTTTCCTTCAGGCTCCTAATCAGGTTATAATGCCCAGCTGAAAGACATGATACTCCAGGAGACCTTTCCCAACTCCCCCAGCAGAGCCAATGCTTCTGTCAAGGCATGACTGCTGGCAGGGAGAAGCATAGGAGTTTTGGTCAGCTGTGTTTCTTTGCTCATTCATTCATTCATTCATTCACTCATTCACGTGTTCACTTCCTCCCCCATTGAATACATGTTCTCTGAATGCTCCTCAGTGCCAACTGTGTCACTGAGGCTGCAAAGAGACCCATGAGGGAGACTGTCTTGGCCTCGTCCACAGTCAGGAGGGGAAACGAAGTCCACTAAAACTGATCCCACATTACAAAACCAGGACAGAGAGGTTCTTATGCACTGTGGGAGTATAGAGAGGAGATAATTGACAAGTGTGTGAGTCGTTGCAGTCAAGTGGGCCTTCTGAGAGAAGGTGGTGCCTGAGCTAAGCCCTGAAGGACCCATAAGGTTTAGGCAGACAGGGAAAGGTGGGAGAGTGTATTTTAGACCAAAAGAGTTCTGGATAGGGGTGAAGAAAAGGAGTCTGTCCTTCATATCCTTGCGTTTCACATCTGCAGGTTCAACCAATGGCAGATTAAAAATATTCAGGAAAAAAAATAACAGATCAAAATAATACAAAGAAAAGATACAATATAACAGCTATTTACATATCACTGACATTGTATTAGGTATTACAAATAATCAAGAGATGACTTAAAGTATGGGAGGATATGCATAGGTTATATTCAAATACTATGTCATTTTGTATCAGGGACTTGAACATCCACAAATTTAGGTATCTATGGGGACTCCTGAAAGCAATCCCTCATGAATACTGAGGGACAACCATATAGGGAAAAGAGAGGGATTAATGAAGGGAGGGAGATAATGTGAATAGCAAAGTTGAGCAATAACCACAGACAGTTCAAAGGAATTTGTTAACTCGTAGGTGCCTCTGATACAGATATTCACTTGAAGAGTCTCCCCAACAACAGTAGTTTTCAGGGGCTCTTCAGAAATGCTCTTCATAGGGGAGGGATGGCCAGAGCTGCCAGCTACCTCTGTCTCCAGGTGGACAAACGCCAGTTGCCTTGCTCCTCACTCCCTGCCCTGAAATGGACCAGAAGCCGGGGCTATCTCCTTGGTCCACAGAAGATTGCAGAGACCCCATCCTGGCTAGCAGACAGAACAATCTAGATTGAGTAGGACAGAGTAGGAACTAGAGTATCTGATGGGGAGGAATAGCCCTTAGTGGGCATCCTTCTACCCCCTCCCAACAACACTATCACATCCCTTGGCCTGTCTTGAGAGACAGACACTGGGTACCTGATCTAAATGTCTATAGTAGGTGCTTAAAGTACATGCATGCGCAGGGAAAAGGGAGTATTCAGAACAAATGTTAGAAAAAGTGGCAGCCAGAACCAAGGGAGAAGTGACTATGTGCAAAAGAGCCAGAGGGGGGCAGTACTGCAGCAAGGTGTATGTCATTTTGCAAATGGCCTTCTTCAGAGCAGATCATTGCCCAGGCTCCCAGTCCCAGGACAGACCCCTCGGAGACAGCTGCTCCCTTCTCCCTTCCTCAGACTTAGGCAGGCTGAAACTCTTGGAAGCCCAGCCAACACAGTCTGTACTCTCCACAAAATGGGCTAAACTTGGAGGTGAAATCTTGGATGTTTAGGCCAAAAACCAGGGATCAGAGAGGCTTTTGGGAGAATTCGGGGAACATGAGGGTAATGCATGTAAATCTGGAGATCTAAATAGCTCCTCTAGCTCCTGGGATCAAGGCCAAGGCTGGAGAAGCAGTTGGGCCCTAGGTCTTATGGCTTGTCAGCAGCAGCCAGCTCGGGGCTGCTCATCCCATCAGACAGGTAGTCATCTTCATTGTTCTGTTTCACCTTGGTTTCCAGAATGGTGATGCGCTGCTTGAGCTTCTGCTGGGCCCCTGTGTACTCAGCCAGCAGGCGGCCAAAGCGAGTGTATAAGGTTTCCATGTTGGTCTCCAGCTGCCCTAGCTTCTCCTGCACGTCCACCTCCATGCTGGTTGCCACTTCATTCTCATCCAGCAGCCCCTCCTTCATGAGGATCTCCCGACCCCTCTCTTCTAGGACTTTCTTGGCATCAGGGTATTCAGTCACTGCTTCCATAAGATCATCCTTGGACAAGCAGAAGAGGTCTGAGTAGCCCAGGCTGCGGATATTAGCCGTGCGTCGATTGCCCATTTTACTTCCCTTAATGTTAAGGATACTGATCTCACCAAAGCAGCTTCCAGCCGAGAGCAGGGCATACTGAGTCACCCCATCATCAGCCACCACTGCCAGCTTGCCCTCCTTAATGATGTACATCTCCTTGCCGATGTCCCCTTTGCGACAAATGTAATCGCCAGGACTGAAGACCTGAGGACGGAGTTTCAATACCAGCTCTACCAGCAGGCCAGCCTCACAATCATGGAAGATGCGCACTTTCTTGAGTGTGGACAAGTGGACATTGATGGCTATCTCAGCCCTGAGCTTGGCTGGCAGATTCTTGAGAACTTCTCGCTCATCCACTGTCTTCTTATTGGTCCACAAGTAGTCAAACCACCTAATGACTTTGGCTTCTATCTCCTTGCTGACCTTTCGGAACTGCATGTAGTGTTTCACGGCATCGATCTTAGCCTGGAACTCTGCCCGGGTGGCATTCATGTTGGAGATCATGGAGCCCACATTTCCCACAATGGTGGCAAAGATGAGGACGCCAATCAGGAAGTCAAAGATGACAAATAGGTACTCCTCATCCTTTACAGGGGGTGGTGTCTCCCCAATGGTAGTGAGGGTCAGTGTGGACCAGTAAAGGCAATAGATGTATTCCCTAGCCAGGTAGCCATACTCAGGGTCAGTGATGTTCGGGTAAACCCAGGTGTCAACCCCAAAGCCTATGGATTTAGAGATGGCATAGTAGATGCAGGCATTCCAGTGGATGATGACCAAGATGTAGAGGACAAGGTTGCTGATGCGGAAGATGTTAGGGTAGCTGGTGCGTGTCTCTGTCCGGTCAAAGAACTCAAACATGCGGGCAAAGTGCAGCAGGCGGTTGAAGCGCACCTCAGGGCTGTGGATGCCCATAGCAAAATACATCAGGTCAGTGGGGATGATGGAAGCCACATCCAGCTTGAACTGCAGGGTGTGGATGTAGTTGTCTCGCAGTTTCTTGGTATCTTTGACCAGCAGCCCCTGCTCCAGGAAACCTAGTAGAGATGCAAGCCGGCATGTCACCTCTGCCCTCAGGGTGTGTGTGTGTGTGTGTGTGTGTGTGTGTGTATATATATATCCTTCCCTATAGGCTAATATCTCTAGGCAAGGAAAATACTGGTCACTGAAACCTCCTTCCCAAGGAGGGATATAGCTCACATACCAGGGCTGGCCAGAAGGACTCTAAGAGAACACCCCCTGATTGAAACCTCTCTATGCATGTGGGACCATGAGGTTCAAAGAGGGGCACTCACCTACCAGAGTCCCGCCCAAGTAATTTAGTCCAACACCATGTCCAGTGGGCTTCCTAAAAATTTGGACTCAGGCCTTCGGATTTACCTGCATCCCAGTTGCTCACTGACCTGTGCGCAATCTGATGAAGATGTCTGCAATGTAGACCACATCTGAGACATAGTCCAGCACCAGCCACACCAGGTAGTAATCTTTCTGTAGGTCACTGAAGCAAGCTCTGCAGGAGGACAGGGCTAAGCTTCACCCTCAAAGCCAGCCAAAGGTCCCTTGGAGGTCCCAAACTGAGTGTTCACTGTGTGCAGGACTTGGGATGGCTACCAGGGGCATCATTTAGTCACAGTCAGCCTGATGCCAAGAGACACTTATCTACAAGTAACTTCTGCCCCACCCCTCCTCATGACATAACATCACTACATAGACAGCACCACTGACCTTTAATTTTCTGTCTCAGCCCCTGAACTGTGAGGTCCAGGAAGGCAGGCACCCCTCTTAGTCATTACGGCATGCCCCATGCCTGACCTAGGGCAACAGGATTTGAGCACTCAAAGGCTGTGAGTTGAATGAATGAACAAGTCATTGGAAGAACAAACTACAGAACACAACTGAACCGTCTCCATGCTCATCTCTTCAACATACATCTTATTCAGCACTCAACAAACAGCACTAGCCAATACATGTGAGAGAGAGGGTAGTAATGGGAATGGAGAAAGTTTGGAGGTTGCAAGAACGTTTTAAAAGGAAGTGGCAGGATTTGGCAACTGAGTAGGGAGAGGGTTGGGGGAGAGCAGAGTTAGGAACAGAGCCCAGGATGATTGTCCAGTGAGTGTACTAGTCAAAGGGGAGAGCCATTAATTCTGACTACTTGGTCACATTTAGACTGAAACTCCAGCCCCCTGCCCTTCCCACTGAGTCTGCAGAGCTGGCCCGTGCCAGTGATGGCTCATTCACAGCCTCCAGCCACACTAGGCCATCCCGAGACAGGGTTTTTATACATGCTGTTTCTTCTGGCCAGAATGCTCCCTCCACCATCCTCAGGTATCTAATTAGCTGCCTCCCTCCCACCAGCTAAGGCATCACCTCCTCAGAGAGCATGATCCCAACTGCCCTTTCTCTAGCAGCTCTCTTCCACCAGTCCCTGGCATCATCCTGGTCATTTGTTTCATTTCAGGTTTACAGCCATTGTCCGCCACTAGCCTGGGAGTTCCAGGAGAGCAGAGACCATGGTTGTTGTGCTCACCACATTATCCCCAGCACTGAGCACACATGAGGTGCTCAGTCAAATCCTTGCTGAATGAATGACTGGGATTGGGATGGAGTAGGTTGGGGAATGCTGCCAAGGAAAGCTACATGTAGATAGTGGCTTTTCAACTGAGCCTGCAAGGAGAAGAATCTCCATAGGTGGAAAACGGAAAGGAAAGGGAATTTTCTCTAGAGGAAACAGCGTGTTCTGATCCAAGAGTGGTGAATGCTGGGGCTAGGGTGTGTCCAGAAGGTGTAGCAAGAGAAAAAGGTCAGGTTCAGAGGAGTTTGAAGGCCGTGCTTAGGACTTGAACTTCATCCCATGGACAATGGGGAGCCACTTAAGGGTTTGTGAGGAGGGAATGGCATCACCAAATCCTAGTTTTCTGTCAAGCATGTTTGTTGCAAAAGTGGAAGATGTACCCTAGGTGTGTGGAGCCACTGTAGTTGTCCCAGACACAGGACAGACAAGAAATCTTCATGGCGTATTAAATGGAGAGAGGGTTGGGGCTAACAGAGAAGTTGGAGGTGCCATTGGTATCCAGGAACTGCTGCGCTGTCAATCCTGGGGTCTGAAGACTGGGTTGCTTTGGCCACCCCTCCTGGGCCCCACCCTGCTCACCTGGCCACCAGCAGGCACCAGTTGTAAAGGACAGGCATGGCAATGACAAACAGCCAGCAGTAGTACCAATCCCCAGCTGGGTCCAAGACAAATAATTCAAATTTCTTCCTGAGAAGACAGACAAAGGCAAAGCTTGGGGATCAGGTCCCCCAGTGTGATAGCACCCCAGCTCCCAGAAACCAGAGGTGCCTGAGAAAGCACTGCCAAAGGGGATATGTGGGGTGAAAGACGGGTTGGCTGAGGGCCCCATTTTTCAGAGACCTACAACCTGGTACTGGGCATCTGAGTGGAACTCAGATGGGCAGGGGCACCCATCTTCCCATTCTGAACCTAGATAGGGCCATGGATTCCCATGCACCTTACAGGTCCCTTGCCCAGAGGGCAGAGCTTTCAGTAGCGGTGGGTCTCAGGGCCTGGGAAGGGATTTCCACAGGATGGTAACTGGGGCTTACGCCTATTCCCACATCCCTCCCTAAAGACAGGTGCTCCAGGTGAGTGAGCACCACGAGCTTCCTGCCCACCTCACCCTCCCTTTTCAGTCATTGGCCTCTAGCCTCCAAATCACTTTCCCAGATGTTGTGTGCTGCTTTGGCAACTGATATTGTGTCCTGCTTTCCCTCTACTGGCCAGAGGTGGGGAATGTCAGCTTGGCCAGACATCTGCAGTTGTCTTCTCATTCCTCAAAGGACAGACCCTCCAGCTCTGCCTTCTCTGCCCTCCCCACACTATCCTGCTCCACCATCCAGCCCTTCTCCTCCAGCCTTCTACATGATCTCTTCAAAGACCCACTTCCTCGCCCACAGTGGAGCTGAGATTGGCATCCCCTCCAGGGCACTCCCTGAATGCACCCTCTCAGTATTTCCTGGCCACTGGAACTGGGCTGTACATTCACGTGCAGCAAGAGGACATCTGGCAAGAGGCAACTAAGGCAAGAAAAGACACCAGAGGTTCTCATGGCAAGTAGGCCACTGGCTGTTGGGGAAACAATGGAAATACTCTGGAGTTGAAAACATTGCAAGTCACCCTTGCCCACCACTCTCCTTACTACAGCAGGGTTTGTCATAGCCCCTGGCAGTAGCATGGAAACCCCAGTGAGCTCTTCCATTGCATGCTTGGAGCCCATTTGAGCCCCACAGGCTGAACAGCTGTACTTGGTGCCTTTGTCCTTGCCATCCTTGTCGCCTTTGCCGTCCCCCTGCTGTGTGGTCACAGTGTGGAGTTCAGGCCCACGAAAACGCTCGAGGAATGAGTCAGGCCTAGGTTCCTCCTCTCGGAAATTCTTGTTGGCCCACTCTCTGATGATCCCCACCAGGCGAACTACCCTAGAGGTGAGAGAAAAGGAGCATTGGCCAGAGCCAAGACTCATGCTGTTCAGAGAGCACCTGTCCCCACGAGCTCACTGTCTGCTGAGGAAGATGAAAGAAGGACAGTGAAACCTACAAACAGGCCAGACCATGATTTCCCATGTACTAAAAGCTGGGGTAGAGGCCAGTACTTAGGGCAGGGGGCTGGGGCTCAGGCATGACTCTGAATGCAGTCCAGGGGAAGACAGCTGTCCTGGGAAGACTTCCTATAGGAAGTGCCATCTCAGTTGATGGTGAGAAGAGCAAAGAGGAGGTCTTCAGGACAAGATGGAGATTGTGTTAAGGCAGGAACTGTCAGGAGTAAAGCTTGCCCTGAGCTTCCTGCTTTCCCTATGGAGCCTCTGCCTCTGGGATAGAGAGGCCTTGGGTCCTCTACCTAGTCCTCTCTACTGGGAAGGGTATCGCTCTCTGATGCTGAGACAGCCAAATGTGAAGGGAGGCCTCTTCTGGCCCCTCTGAGCTTGCCTGCCTTGGGGTTTGCCCAGGCCTCATGAGGAAATAATTACGTTTTGCTACCACCGACAGTGCTCCCTGGAGGTCTTGGTGGACAGGACTAGTGGGACTGGGAAGAGGAGGGTGGTGGTAGCCACCCTGACAGGCCCCATGAGTAAGAAAGGGAAGCAGCAGGGTAGTGGTGGGACCCACCTGCGGAAGCCACCCCTTCCCCGCTGTGGGGCATCCACGTCTGCCAGCCTCTGCAGTTCTGAGGAGGTGTCATTGTCAGCTGCAGAGTGTGGCCTGCGGAAAAAAGAGCAGGGTTGACCCAGGATTATCAGGGCATGACTTGTCTCCCCTCCTGCGTCATGCTTAGAAATCCCATGTTCTTTTTAGAGGCTGTCCTGGAGACAAAGATTGCTTGCTCTGTGACAATGAGGCAAAGCTGGGAAGAAGCAGCAGCCTCTGTACCCTCCCTGATACCACGCAGACTCACCTGCTGCTTGTCCTGTGGTCTTCTTTGCCATTGGCCTTGATGGCAGAGGGTGCATGATGGTTGTGATTATTGGCTGGGGAGCTCTTCACGCCATTGGCTTTTTCAGTCATCCTCCATGTACAACCAGAGCGCTTATCTGCCAGGAAGAGGGACAAGAAGAAGGTCACAGAGGACCCTGACACCCACAGAGAGTGGGAGAGTAGCAAGCGAACAGGATGGATTAGAACCCAGGCCCACCTCACCAACCTCAGCACCCTCAGGCACCGCTATGACAGTCAGGGTAGTGGGATACAGCATTCCCTAAGTGCCAGGTGCCAGGGGCCAAGAAAATGAGGGTACTCCCCCAACCCTAATATGTAATTGCAAATGGAAACAGTGCTAAACTACAAAAAGTGTTTGCTTTTCTATTTTACCCCAGTATTTTTTTTTTTACATACAAACTATCAAAGCGAAAACAAAACATAACAAACAAAAACTGTTTAAGCCATCTTCCTGTGCCTTCACTTTGCAGATGTCTGCCACATATGTAAGCTGCCAAGCAGCTGCAAGGCAGCCACTGCCCCAAAGCCCTGGCCCAAGGGAGGAAGTGCGTCTCCCTGACCCAGAATAGCTTCCCTCTTCCCTAAGGGGCATAAGCTCTGAGGTGGTCTCCAGTGAGGAGAACCAGAAATCTGGGTGGCTTGGGGAGGTGTGGGGTAGAGAGCAGCTGCTCTGGGCCAGGGAGACATACCTCCTCCCTTGGACCAGGGCTTTGGGGCAGTGGCTGCCTTGGAACTGCTCGGCAACTTAAGCATGTGCCAGACATCTGCAAAGCGAAGGCACAGGGAGATGGCTTAAACAGTTTTTGTTCATTTTGTTTTGTTTTCGCTTTGATAGTTTGATAGTGAGGGCTCTCTCCTCTGCGCAGAGCAGGAGAGGGACAAGGGCAGTGTTCTTTGCCAGAAAAATCCCTCTGGCTGCTCTGTGGAGCCTGCATTAGAGGGAGAGCAAGAGTGAAGGTTGGGACAGTGAGGAGGCTGGACAACAGTACCGATGGAGCCCAAGACAAGAAGGCAGAGTGCGTAACTATCTAGGAAGGAGAATGGATGGGACTCAGAGAAGGAGTGCATGTGGGGAGCAATGGAGAGAGTGGGTGGGATCACAAAGAAAGAGGAGACAAAGTGAGGGTCTGGAGCAGAGTTGTGGAGAACCCCAATATTTAAGAGTTGAGCAGAGGATGAGGTGCCCACAAAACAGATGGAGAAGGAATAGCCCAGGAGGTAGCAATCTAGAGGAGGGACAGGAGATTGTGTCCCACAGTGTCTCTTGCCACAGAGTCAGGAGATACTTGGAGGAGTTCTTCCCTGCCAGGGCTGGTTGGCATGCCCTACCACGTGTGGCCAAAAACAGTCAGCATGACCCCCAGATTTCCCAGAGCCCATGCTGCTGGACCCACACAGTCCGGAAGCTATTCCGGGAGCTCCCTCAATCCCCGCCCAAGCTTGTTCCAGCCTCTGAAGCTATCACCATGGCAATGGCAGGCATGTCAAACAACCTCAGAGATGCTCATCGGGTGCTCTCTGTGGGACTATGGCACCAAGATAGTAATGAGGGCACTTGAGGGAAAGGAACCAGCATCGCTGAGTCCCTGCTTGGACCCTGGAGACAGCAGACCATGGAGACAAAAAGTTCCAGGCAACACAAACAAAGCCAGAGCCATTCGCAGCAGAGTTTCAGGGCTGGCCTCCTGGAAAAGCTGGTGTTGAAGCTGAAGCTGGCAGATCAAAAGGGCTGTAATCCAGGGCCAGGCCAGTGCTGGGGGCAGAGCATATGTTCACACCCTCTCTAAGGTTCTGCCACAAAGACAGATTCCCCCCACCCCATGACCCCTGCTCCTTCTGTACCAGGAAACAGACCCGTCCCTGAGCCTGACTGCCTGCATACCCTCCTCTTTGTCAGAAACTGCCCCTCAGGCTGCTTGTGGGAGACAAGGCAGTTGGACTGGTGGGTCTCATGTATACACCCTCTCCAGGAAACCTCAAGTCCCAAGGCTCCAGATACCATCGTGTCAAATCAGCTCCTCCTCAAAGTTACCCACCTCTGAAAGGGGCCTGCCCTCTTCCCAGTCACTCAAGCTGGAAGCCTGGTGTCAACCATAACTCCTTGTTTCCTTTATCACATTCAAGCAGCCTCTGTCCTGAGCTGATTGCCCCCACAAAAAGCGTCAAAGTTCTGTCCACCCATTGCCCTCCATCCCCAAGGCCCTGGACTGGTCTCAAGCCTTCAATATGGCCCTCCAGGCCTGCTGCAGTGGACTCCAGAGGGCCCAGCGTTCACTGGGGTCTGGACTGGAGGGGGCACATGAGCACCAGAGTTTACATTGCAGGTAAAGCTCTCAGGGGGATGTATCCATCCCCATATCATGACAGCAGAGAAAAAAGCTAAGGGTGGAGCTCTGGGGAACTGCAACCATGAAAGATAGCTGAGGGGCTGAGTGAGTGAAGGGGAATGAGGCTGGGAGTATGAGAAACATGAGGGAGTTCCCAGGGAAGGCAGACTTTCAGGAAGGGAGCTGTCTGCAAGGCCAATGCCCCCTCCCATATCAGGAAGATAAGTGCTCTGTGCCAGATACTCCTTGCCCTTAAGATGAGAGCTGGAGCGGGCACTGGGTGGAACAATAGGGGCCTCTCTGGGGACCTTATCAAGAGTAGTGTCAAGGAGTGGTGGTGAAAGAGAGCTTGTTTCACAAAGTTTCAAGCGAGGAGTAGGAGGGGACAGACAAGAGATAGAGCACATAGCTCAGTCTTTCTAAGAGACTGACCAAGAAAAAGAAGAAAGATAGAGTGGGAACTGGAGGAGGGTGTGGGGCTGACAAAGGTTCTCTGTCTTGCTGTTGCTGTTATTATTCTATGTCAAGAAGATAATAAAGCAAGCTTAAAGGTTTTGGGGAGGAATTCAGTAGATAATAAAAATATGTGTGCTTGTGAGCAACTCCAGTTGAGGCTGGAGCCCATGAAAGATGGGTGGAATGGGAAGGTTCAGGTACCAGAGGAAGTGACAGGAGACAGATCCAGGACAATGGGAAGGGGCTGCTGAGAAACAGGCCACGAGACAGTTGAAGGGATTCACTCTTGCAAAACCCCAGTGTTCTAAGTGAAATGGGAAGGATGCGGGGGGTTTCATCTTCAGAGACACCAGGCAGCAGTAGGTGCAGACTTTGGAGGAGGCCAGAACATTTGCAATAGCTGCTGCAAAGAGAGACAGGGGATACCAAACAAGTGTGAGGACAAGAAAAGGCTTGGCAAGGAAGACAACAGACCATGTACCTACCAAAGAGAACAGAGATGGGCAACAGATCTTAGATGAGCAGTGGGATTCTCAAGGAGGGTGGTTTAACAGCCTAGAGTAAGGCATGATTATTTGATAAAAAGTCCAAACACAGTCAAGGTGGAGTTGTAGGCTTCTTTTCTCCTTATCCACAAGCTGAGCAGCCAGCCCAAGACTTTAAAGAAAAACCAGCCTGGTCAAGGAGTTTATTGAAAGAGTTTTGAGGAAAATTCCTTCCTCTAGAAGTCAAGTCAGAGAGAGAAGGAACAAGTTCGTCATATAGCCAAGATTAGAAGTTTCAGTTCATGGCCCATTCATTCACTCATCTATCTCATACACATACCCAAGACACCTACTATGTGCCGGGTCCTTTGCTGGGTGCTGAGTTTAGAAAGAAGAGTCTGGCAGTCTCGATCTCAGTGGTGCTCCCAGAGTAAGAGACAGATAGGGACACAATTTATCGCAAGTCACTTCTCTGTTCATGTTCTATTCTGTTTCTGAGCAGCATCTAACAGTTTATCCACTCCATCTTTCTTGAAATAATGGATTCTACTCCCCTCGTTCTCCTCCTACCTCACTGGCCACTTCTCAATGTTCTTTGAAGAGGCCTCCTCCTCTTCCCCAATTCTGAATGTTGGAGTGTCCCAAACTCAGTCCTTCAATGGACTTGTCTTTTCTCTCTTCATCACCTCCTTCTCCAGTCTCATGGCTTTAAATACATCTGTATGTTGATGACTTGCAAACTCTTAAAACCAGTTCAACCTATCCCATGGACAGTAATTTACCTCCCTCACATAACCACTTGGATTTTGAATAGGCATCTCAGTTTCTGTATGTCCAAAAGTGAGTTATCTTCCCCTCAAAAGCTTATCCTTCCATAATCATCTACATCTCAGTAAAGGCAAAGCTATATAACTGGGAGCCATACTCCCAGTTACTCCAGTCACAAACCTTAGCATCATCCTTGACTCCTCTTTTTTTCATACCCCATGGACTCTACATATATGCAAATCATATGGGCTCTACCTTAAAAACATACCTCTTATCCAATCACTTTTTATCTCCACCATTACCACGTTAATCAAAGCTACCATCTTTTCTCAGTGCCTGGAACATAGTAGGTGTTCAATAAACAAGTTTTAAATGAGTAGTCTATGCATGGTACCTGCATTTTTCCCAGTCCATTACTCCCTGTCTTTTTACTTTCATTGTACAGCATAGGATTCTGCTGTATCAATTATTTGATTTTAAAGGAACATGCCACCCTTTTCCTCTTAGCCAACATGGGGTAACAGGGATCATATTTTTCCTCCGGAATGAAATAACCAAACATATAAAAAATATATGACACAACAGTTTTCAAGACTATAAACATTAGGCAACAAAGGACAGCCATCCCTAAGAGACAGGAGCCAAATGTGAATCCTGTGACTGCCCCAGATTACTCCTTTGTGAGAGTTTCCAGGCCATGGCACAGAGGAGAATGCAGGTGGAACCTGATGGATGACTCCCTGGGTTAAGGACAGAGAAGAGAATGAAAGGAGACCAAAGCAGCTAAAGTTTGCAGAACAGAGTACTGCAGAGGAGAGAGCTGCACAGAGAGAGCTCTGGAGACCTGCAAAGAGTCTTTCCCAAGTATCCATCCAAGTGCTTATTTGCATACACCAATGAGGTGGTTATCCACGACTTAGGAAAGAACCATCCCCCCAAATTAGACATTACAGTTCCCAGCTCTCACACATGGCCTGGAAGAGTGCCTCATGCCACCAGTCAAACTGGAAACCTAGTGGTTCATGGGCTATTGGGTAGAGTACCTAGAAGGGGCTTGCCTCACTCATGAGGAATAACTGTTCCTTTCACTGAGCATGGTTCTAGTCCTACTGAAAAATCTTAAAAGCAAAACCCAAAAGGATCAAACTCTTTCCATTAACTTAACTTCACACCAGAACAAGGTTCAAGAATGTTTTTAGAAGTACAAAACCGCACAGCACCCAACAAAGTAAAAATCACAATGTGGCATCCACTCAGAAATTATCAGCCATGCAAATGAATTCTCCATAATGAGGAGGCAACAATTTATCAATTGAAATAAACCCATAATTGACACAGATGTACAATTAGTACACAAGAATATGAAAACAGCTAATACGACTGTATTCTATATGTTCAAAAAGTTAAGTAGGGCCATGAAATATATAAAAAGACCCAACTCAAATTTCTAAAGATGAAAACTACAATTTTTGATATGAAAATTACACTATGTGGGATTCACAGAAGATCAGATATTGCAGAAGAAGGAATTAGTGCACGTACAGACAAACTGATTTTAAAATGAATTTACAGTATTTATTTAGACAATGAAACTATCCACAGTGTAGCACAGAAAGAAAAGACAATCAGAAAACAACAATAGCAGCAACAGCAACAATAAAAAGCAAAGCGTCAGTGGAAACTACACCAAGGCATATGAGTATCAAAGTGCCCACATCCACTGATAATAGGGAAATCGTAACAGTTGCCTGAGAAAGAAGACGCATTATGCACTGAATCACAAAAGTGTGGATGGCATCTAATATCCACTAACAAAGGTACAGGTGACAACAAGACCTCTCTGCTAAGCTTCAAGCTTTCCTTCCAACTTCCAACTGGACATTACTCTCTGGGTGCCCTTGGAAAGCTGCAGCTCATCTTGCCTCAAGTCACACTATTCATCGCCACCATCAGGCCTTTGACAGATAGACATTTGTGACTAACTGGGCCTTCAGACCCTCAACTGCTGGCTTCCAGGGTGGCTTGGCGTTCTAAATTCTCCCTGAAGAGCATGCCCAGGCTCCTTCTCCCTGTCCACAACTTTCTGCCAAGTTTCTCAGGTCCTGGGGTGAAGCCTGTGTTCAGACTATGCCACCCTTCTTGCCAATACTGCCTGCACTAGAGTATATACTGCCTGAGGGCAGGCATCAGTGTCTGTGTTCTTGTCCATTACATTCCTGCACCGCACTGAAGCTGGCTCCTGAAAAGCATTGCATATATGTTGGTGGAAAGAAGGAAGAGAGGGAGAGAGAGAGGGAAAAAGACATAAAGGCTAGATCTTGGTGAAGTTCTGAGGAATCTCAGAAGACAGAGCTCAGAAAAGGGAAGTGCTGAGCCTGAAGCAGTGGGCAGGGGAGAACAGATGCAGGGGGTCTTCCTGGGGAGTGGGACTGGTGAGGGAGTGGCTTATGAAACCGGTTTCTCCAAGTAACCAGACGTCCCAGCTTCTTACACAGCCCAGCCCATCCTTGACAGAAAAGCAGAAGAAGCTCAATAAGGACTTAAATTATTCAATCAATATAATTAGAATACTTGATCTAGTTAAAAGAGAAAAAATTACATCGCCTCAATTGGTATAGAAAAAATATTGAACAAAATTCAGAACCTATTTACTTTTTAAATATCTTATGAAATCAGAAATAGAAAGGACCTTCTTTCTATTCCTAATATATACATAGAAATACATATAATATATAAATATAAATATATATTATATATACATTATAATCTATTTCAATATTAAGAAATTGTTTTCTTTTTTCATGGGATTAGGAATTTTAGGTAGGGCATGGTGGCTCACGCCTCCAATCTCAGCACTTTGGGAGGCTGGGGCAAGTGGATCACTTGAGGCCAGCAGTTCGAGACCAGCCTGGCCAACGTGGCAAAACCCCATCTCTACTAAAAATACAAAAATTAGCTGGGCGTGGTGGCAGGCATCTGTAATCCCAGCTACTCGGGAGGCTAAGGCACGAGAATCACTTGAACGTGGGAGGTGGAGGTTGCAGTGAGCTGAGATCACGCCACTGCACTCCAGCCTGGGAGACAGAGTAAGACTCTCTCTCCAAAAAAAAAATTTTTTTAAGTAAAATTTTAAAAAAGGAATTTTAAAAAGTAAGTAAATTGTCACCATTTCTAAACAGTACTGTGCTGGATTTCTTAGCCAGTGCAATAAGCAAGAAAAATAAATGAAGTGCATAGGTACTGGGAATAAAAAGAAATGTTTTAAATAGACTATGGTTAATAATTCATAGTATATTTCAAAACCGCTAAAAGAGAAGATTTGAAATAGTCCCAACACAAGAAATGATAAATGTGTAAGATTATGAGTATCCCCAGATTTGATTATTACACATTGTATGCATGCACCAAAATGTCACGTGTACCACATATTTATAATCTCTATGTATCAACAAAAAAATTTAATGTAAACAACGAAACTATGATGATGAAACTGTAGGAAACATTTTATATGATATTGAGTTAGAAAGACAATACCATGAAAGAAAACATTGAACATAAATTCACATTAAACCCAACATTTAAGAGAATACAATAAACTGAAAAAAAAGTTGACAGAGAAAGAAAAAGATTTTTTTATAAACAGAGATCTTACAAATCAATATATTGAAAAAATAAAAACAGTAAAATCACAAAAACACAGATGCAAGGATACTAGTCACAGTAACGTATATCTTAATGAATTAATCAATTAACCGAGTGAACCAAGACCATAGGGTGGAATACAATGCAGCCCTTAAAATGGTATTGCTATTGTAAAAGACTACTTCTTGTCAGGGGGAAAGCAGGTTTCAAAATGGAAAGTTCTGTTATGTTAATAACGTAGTCCATACATGCATGTGTGATATACATTCACACACAGATACATAAACTCACAAGATCAAGACTTTATTTCTCAATTCTGAGGGTGTGGGGAAATTGTTTTCCTTTGTGTATTTTTATAGTGTCCAATATTCTGTATTGTAGTATGTGATGTCTGTAGTCAGGAAGAGAGGTTATAGGGCTATATAATAAAATAAAATATTACTTTAAAACAACAGCAGCAACAAAAATCCAGCCGATTTTGGTTTCAGGTTCAAGTTAATACCAGGTCAAGCCAAAATATCAGTATCAATCCACTGATACTGGGAAGGGATCTTTTTCATGGTTGACAGCCTAGAGATACTACACGTCTTAGCTAGAAACTAGTCCCCCAGATAGTCAATATCTGTTATGTTTTAATATCAGATATTTTCCAGTGCAGTGGCAAAAGTCTTGGGTGGCAGGCAGAGAACAGTACAGGGGAGAATCATAGACATCATGGGGGGCAGGGCAGTAGGTCAGGCAGGCAGAGAAGCAGGGAGGTATGTGGGTGAGCAGCAATAGCGAAGTCCCAGAGGAAGCAGTGGGTATCCCTGACAGGAAGCTGGAATCTGGTGATTCGGGGGCAGGTTCTCATTCATGGAGCAGCTACCTGTGCTAAGTACTTGACATAAGTTAATTCATTTAATCCTCATGACAACCTGACAAAGTTGACACTACTAAGAGTAGTGTCCCCATTGCACAGATTCATACCTAAGCAATTTGGCTCCAAAAGCACACTCAGTCACAGGGCCAGTTTAGAAGGCAAAAGGAGCCAGGAAGTGCACAAGTACTAAAAAGAGAGGTATGGTCAGAACTGCACTGGAAGCAGCAGGCTCCTGGACTGACTTTTGAGTGTGGAACTGAAGCTGCCGTGACCCCTGTGCCTAGGCTCAGGAGGGACAGTGGGAGGGGGCCCCGCTGTGATAAGGTGAGCTGCAGGAGCTGGAGGTGGAGAGCATGCCCGGCACTCACTAGGCAGGTAGTAGGCCTTTGAGTCTGAGCCGTTTCAGCCTCCCTGAGTTCGGGCTCCAGCACAGCAGCTTCATGAACTAAGTCCTTGAGAACTACTTGTTGAATGAATAAAATCTTCAGAAGGATACACAAGAGGCAGGGCTTTGCCCAAGAGGCTTGGCAGGCCAGCGTGGTTGATCACTACCTTGACAGGGGGCTACAATCTCTAGTGTGGACACCACTATGCCCAACTTACCATGGTTGGGCTGCTTTGCCAAGGGAGGCTTCGTCTCTTTACAGACAAAGATGGGGCTGGGGCAATATACCTGGCATCAACCACACACAGTCCATACCCCAGGGGAGGCTCCTCCTAGAAGGCCACACAAGACAGGCTGAATCCTAGTGATTGTAGCTCATCTCCTTAAATGCTCCTGTCCTCACTGAGAAGCCCCTCCTGAGCTCCACATCTTCAGGTGCCCATGGGCCATCTCCATCTCCTAGAGGAAGACACTGGGCCCCTGGAACGAATATGTTCAAACTGACATGAACTTCTGTCCC
Organism: Colobus angolensis palliatus; assembly: GCF_000951035.1. Classification (NCBI taxonomy): domain Eukaryota; kingdom Metazoa; phylum Chordata; class Mammalia; order Primates; family Cercopithecidae; genus Colobus; species Colobus angolensis. Next base: position 198,324 of record NW_012117254.1, read on the forward strand.
TCCACCCCAGTTCCTCTGTCCCCAGCGCCTTATCCGGAGAAAGGCACATCTTGCCCCACATGTGCTTAATTCAGAAACCTAGGAGTCATCCTTGATACCTCACACACGCTCCCCAGATAGTATTTATTATTCTGCTGGAATCTCTCTCCAGCACCTTCTTCTCCATCCATTCTGACTGCTGCTGCCCTGGGCCTTGCCCAGACTCTGTCACAGTCTCACTGTTTCTCTATCTTCAGATACCAGCTCTTCCTTTCCTTTACCTTCCACACCACCAGGGTGAGTTCCATAGGACTACACCTGGTCCTGTCTGTTGCTCCTCTGAAAACCCATGGAAAGAAGACCCACTCTAGAAATAAACTTTATGTGACAAGGACTCATCTAATTTTTTTAGTCATTAATCTGCAGAGCTGAGCCCAATGGTAAGCACGTAATAAGTGCTTGATACATATTTGGCAAGTGACTGAATGAATGAATGAATGAATGAATGAATGAATTCCCAGAACTTGCTCTGTACTCTCCCAAATCTACCTTGTTTCATGTTCACTTTTCCCCGACTTTATTTGTATCATAGATTTATCATATCCTGACAATGAACTACAGATTTTTTTGTTCCCTGCTGCATGCCAGGATTAGGGATCATGTCCGGTATTTGTTGGATGAATGAAAGGATCATCTAAATAATACAGTCCAAACTCTGCACTCGGGCTTTCAAACTCCTTCAGGATGTCACTAGACCCATCTCTGCAGCCTCATCTCCTATGGGGCCATTTTGTGTTGGAGCTTAGTGGGGGTGTGGCCAGGGCTGGTCTTGGCAGTTTTGTGGCCACCATGACACCTGCAGACCAACCAGATACATATTCTGTCTGCCACATGCATGTGTCCAGTCCAAGCACTAGTGTCCCTCCCTCTGGAGAAGGTGGTCACTGATGAGTGGTACTAAGGAGCAGTTGGAGGGGGCCCAGTTATGAAGAAAGAGGGGCCCAGGGACCCAGCTACTGGCAGGATGTCTAGAGATGAGGCTGCTCCAATACTAGCTGCCTCCTATGGCCACAGTCTCACATAGACGGAGCCTACACTTGCGACTCTGAGCTCAAGCTGAGATGGATGCAAGCTCAGCTGGAGGGCCCAAATGGGGTGCCAGGCCTGAAGCAGCCCTGGAAGCCTATCTCTGCCCCAGGCCTGTTGCCTGGCTCCAGAATCTTCCCTCAGCCAGAAGCTCCAAGGGCTTCCCCAAATGGCAGAGTGGATGGCTCCCAAGCCTGAGAGGCCTGAAGTGGGTGCTCCCCTCTAAGGATCTCCAGAAGAAGTCAGGGTGCAGTTCAAACAGTCAAAAGCAAAGGCTGCAATCCCAGCATGGTTCCTGAGAGAAGGCCACATAACCCGTGCCCCTACCTCCACTGCTACTCATATGCAGAGACCCATAGGCTCCAAGTGAACACTGCCCGTGTTCTGAGGCTGGGGGGTCCAGAAATGCTCAGAGTCAGGCAGGCAGTGAAGGCCCATGGGTTCCCCCCTTCCTCCCACTGAAGCTTGCCTGTCTGACAGGCCCTAAGTCCCTCTGCTCCAAATCTTCTCCAGCAACCTTCCCTGCCACTCTCCTAGGAAAGGACAAAGTCCCAGCTGCTTCAGGACAAACTTTGTGTGGCACTCAGTGTCTCCACCCTCCTAGAGCCCCAAATAATTTATTTGACTGCTTTAACAAGGGATAAAGTTTCCCAACACAGCCACTTTCCTCAGCTCCCTCGGCAGACCATGCACATGAAGACCCATGTCAAGCCAGGTTCTAGGGCTTTTCACGGACTCCAGCTCTGTACCCCCATGGAGGCAACTGGCCTGTGGTCACAGAAAGGTATCAGCCCAAGATCAGCCCCTTTCCTCACCAATCAGATGGCTTCAGAGGCAGGGGATCTCCTGACCAGTCAGCATGTGTTGGTCCTTCTGCACAACCTCCAGTCAGAGACAAACCACTGGGGACTCATCAGCATCTGGAGCTAAGAGAGATCTCCTGCCATTCCTGCCCCTCAGGCCAGCGGGGCCCTTGAGCCCCTGACAAATTAGCTGCAGCCTCCAGATCAGAAAGCTGCCCCACCCTGCCTGAGGCCAACAGGGGAAGCTGGCAGAGGCCGAGAAGAGCTCATACCCATAGCTAAGGCAAACTCAAGATGCTGCCCCAGGGTGTCACCTGCCCACTGGAGAAGCTGGCCTGTCTGTGGGCCCTGTATACCCCAGGCTGTTCGCAGGCGAGGGCTGGATGCTGGGCTGCCTGGCTGTGGAAGCTGCTTGCCTGCCCAGATCCAGGAGCCAGCCCCTCCCAAGCTCCCTGAGGAGCCCTCCCTCGTACGGAGCATGCTCAGAGCTTTGTGTCTGGGGATTCAACCCCACCAGCTCACAGCCCTGGTGTGCTTGCCTCCAGGTCTTGGCACAATCTCAGCCAGTCCACCTGACCTGAGGTCAAGCCAGGGAGAAATCTGAGAGAAGAGGTACCTGGGGTAGGGCTGGCCTGAGGGGGAAAATCCATACCTTCTCTGCCGGGTCCCCTGGACTTGGCCTCCAAGAAGGATTGGGGTTAGGGAAGGGAAACAAGGCAAGACCCTTGGGGCAGTGAGCTTTGGGCTCCTTTCCAAGAAGCCAGGATTTCAGGCTGCTCCTGGGTACACCAGAGTCCCCTCCATGCACCCTCATGTACCCCTCCTCACATGCCCACCTTCCTCTTCCCACCTTCCACCAGCTGCCAGGAAGCCGGCCTGTGACAAAAGAACTGGAATATTGAGTTTCAGCTTTTGCCCAGGACTGGCGGAGGACCAGGGGCCCACTTGGCAGGGCAGGAAACTACATAAATGGAGGATTAAAGCTTTGCCCACCTGCGCAGCCAGCTGGGAAGACAAGCCACTCCCTCAGGGGGCTGCTAGGAGTGGCTTAAATGACATCCTGCGTGCAAAGCCTGGGGTACATACAGGTGCGCATAATCTGCATGGAACAGCATAGAGAGTTTGCAAGGATACGCACCAACCAAACCATGGGAAATACTTCGGTGGAGGGACTTGGCAATTGGGGTGCAAGGGACTGTGTTAGCTAGGCCTGGAATGTTTGCCTTTTTGGGGAGAATGTGTTCATGAACAACTTGTGTAATTAAACATTTTTAAGAAACAACGTGTATGGCACAGAGTAGATGTGCCATAGGAAGCAATGAATAGAACTGACTTCCTTTGGTAGGGAAAGGTTTTCAACAGAAGGCATGCCCTAAAGACCAGGAGGGGAAGACCAGGGCTAGAATCAATCTCTGGGGGCCCTAATCAGAGGCCATCCTGCCAGTCCTTTACTTGTTCCAGGAGTGCAGAAGACAATGCAGGTTGCCTTGTGCCCTCAAGAAGCTACTGATCCAGTGGAGGACTGATGTGTACCCCTCTAATACTAAGCCTGGGCAGCCCCTGGGAAGCTTCACAGACTACAGATAAACAGCATGCCAGGAGAATCCCCTCCCCCACCCCCAAGTAAGAATGAGTTCCTTCCCTCATTCATTCACCCACAGCATCCTGCTTTGCCATGGGGAAGTTCATGGCTTGCTGAAGGAAGGGGTGGGCTCAGGGTGGAGGGGTTGGGCAAGGCAAGGACAGGCTGGCAGAGAAATGCAATCAGATGAGCAAATGCTCCAGGTGGGTCAGAGCCAGAGGGCCAGGCAGGAGGTGCCAACTTGCCTCCTGGCACTCTGCCCCCTGAGCCTCTTTGGGTCTCCTAGGGGCTCAGGAATCACAGATGTGCCAGCCCCCACAATATGGTCCCCATGCCCCTTAAGGAACATTGCAGAGGGGCCCAGCCTGGGCAGCTCTGACTCCAGGTCCTCTCAGGAGCTTCCTGAGGTCTTCTAGGTGGGGCAGGGAGTTCTAGAGATAGAGCAAGAATGCCCATCTAGGAACTGGCCCCCAGCCCTGCTGGGAACCAGCCAAGTGGTCACACAGAAAGGCAGGGTGGAGGCCCCGTCAAGGGCTCCTTATGAGCTCATCTGGCTCAGGAGACATTCCTCCAGGGCACTGCCATGCTGTTTGTTTGCAACTCAGCTAAATTGCTCCCAAGGGTGAACCTTTGTTTCACAACATATTTTCAGCCAGACCTTTTCTGCAACTATGTCCATGTCTGTGCAGGCTCACAAACACTTAGGTCCCAAAGGGCAGACCCAGCCCTTCCCGGTTGCAGTCTCCTCTTCCTCTGAGCTTCCTGTGAGGCCTGACTGGGGCAGGAGAAAGGGGCAGCCCAGGGTAGACAGTGTGAAGGCTGGACTCGTGGCAGTGGGAGCCCTGGGCTGACGGCAAGAAGCTGCACGTGCTGCCCCTGCTCCATCTCCCTGGTTCCCTTAATATTCCTCTGTATCTTGGGTCCTGGTCTGTCCTGAGGCTGAAGGAAGAGGAGGGGCAGCCTGCAAGGAGGTCCCCCTGTCTTCCATCTAACCCATGGGTGACTCCTGGGGCCCCAGAGCCCATTTGCAGAGGACAGGGAACACCCCTGGTACTCCCTGGCCCTCTTGGCTCTCCTGGCCAGAAGTACTCATATCTGGGTGCTGCTGTTTCCCCATTCTGCAGAGGGGCTTCCTGTAGCACTTGATTACCTCTGTGCTCTGGGACCAGAGAGAGAATCTCCCAACTGTTTCTTTCCTAGGTGTCCTTTTCTCTGCTTTGAGCAGGGCCCAGGCTCCAGGGGCCACATGCCTGGTGTCCCACAGGGCTGACAGGAGGCCCTGCATCCTCATCTTGCAAGTATTGCAAATCCTAGAGTGTCAGGGGTGGAAGAACCCCCTCATTGTATAGGAGCCCATGAGGACCAGAGAGAAAGAGGGGGAGCAGGGGCAGAGCAGGCTCTGGGACTCAGTTTTCTCTCTCTCCCTCTACTCTAACTTCCCTCCCTCTGCCACTCTGTGTCTCTGACTTTATCTCTCTCTCTGCCTCTCCCTTCCTCCATCCTTTCTTCTCTCCTCGCCCCTCCTCCTCTCCCTGTCTCTTCACTGTCTCTCTCTCTCACATACACAGGCACACACATTCATTTCATACCTAGTGACTAACACACTCCCCAATCTTTATAGATGGAGAATCCTTGACAGATTTGGGGGATTAGGGAAGGTGCACTTAGCAACTAAAGCCAGTGGAAAGTTCTGGGTCAGAGACACGTGTGTTGATCCCTTGGTCCCAGGGAAAGGGGTTGCAGCTCTTCCGTAGGCCTCCTGCAGCCAGGCACATCTGCACTGTGGTCAGGCCCCCATATGGCAGGCAACATTCTCCACCTCTCAGGCTCAGCCCCACTGGACGACCCGACTATTCACCCTGCCTGAGGTGTGCTTCATGGGCTGTGGACCCAGAGTGTGTGGTGGGTAGGGTGCGGGGTATGTGTAGCTCCTGTTCAGCCTGCAGAGCTGAGGCAGGACCTCATCTCCAGTGAGTCTGTCTGCAGGAGGCAGGTCAAACCCTAGCATAGGACTCAGGAAAACTCACACCAGAGAACTCACACCCAGGCCCTGTCTCGCTGGATGACCCAGGTACATGTTTCCTCCCTCTGGAATTCAATTTCCTCTTGTGCAAATGAGAATGTTTCTGGTCCCTTTCAGGAGATTTCCCCTGATTGCATCCCTTCAACACAGTCCAGACATGCTCCCAGAACCACACACCCACAAGCACCCATTTGCATGAGCCCAACAGGAAGAACTTTGCAAAGCTGGGGCTGGGGACAGTGAGGCGGGGAAGGTGAAAGGGAAGAGGAAACCAGGGCCCCTGGGGCAATGGCAGAGGCTCAGTTCCAGCCACAAGGTCTTTGTGAAGAGGAGCTGTTGTTCCTCAGTGCACCCCAATCCCACTGTTGCCCCAAATGAGTGCTGGACACAAGAACCTCAGCCACAGAGTTTTGCTGCTATGGCGGAACTTTTATCGAGCATGATGTTTGCGCAGAGCGCTGTGCACGAGGTGGAAGCAAACAAGGGAGAAAAACAAAGCCACACCCCTGACCACAGAGGATGGAACAGAAGGGCCGCTGAGGCCAGGAAGGCAAGGCTGCCACTAGGTATTACTGTGGCGTCCAGATGCCGCCATGCTCTTCACCCTTCAAAGGGTGGCATCTCAGCCCATGCAGTCCTCCTCCACCTTCGCAGCAGCCAGGACCTCACAATGCAGTGACCTGGCCTCCCCAGGTAGGAGGCCTAACCAGTGTTGAAAATGACCCTGACGCTGCCTGAGGGCTGTTGGGAGATAAAAGGGGGATGGGCATTGGCGGCCCGGGGAAAGAGGAAAGAAAGAAGGGGAAGCAGGGAGGGCTCCAATACGGAGGCCGCGCGAGGGCGATCACTGGTTCATCCACAGCCACAGGTTGGCAATGCTGGCTGACACCAGCATGGCGATGATCAGGGTCTCCCTCTGGCGCCAGGTGGCGCCCTGGTCCTCCAGGGCGCGCAGACGCCGGTTGACTGCATATAGCTGCAGAGGAGCCAAAGGCAGGACTGCTGAGCGAGGCTCTTCTCCAGAAGCCCACAGCTCAGCCATCGGAAAAGCATAAAGTTAAAGCAAGAAGGGGCTTGATTGCCCTTTGGCGGTGGAGCGGGGAGTGCCCCAGTGAGAAGCAGGGGGCTGGGCCAGGTCCGCCGGACCAAAGACTTGGCTGCTGCGTCTGCAGGCCCTACTTCTGCCTTCTCCCTTAATGCTCACTTCCATTCTCTGGAAGAGGCCAGCCCATTCCAGCTGCGCTGGGGAGCCAAGGAAGGAAGGGTCTCCTCCTGAGAAGGTCTGGGTTTGATTTGAACAAACGCGACCCCTCTCTCAGACCGTTGGGTATCACTCTCTCTCTGGACATAGAACACTTATCCTTGTATGTTCCCTCTTCCTCCACCTTTTATCTGCCCCTATTCCCTGCCAGCATCTCAGGGACAGCAGTAGGTTTGAGATTGGACATCTATCTGGGTCAGAGCCATGGGGATGAGGAGGAAAAGGAAGGGAATCTGCCCCACCTCCAGCGCTAAAGGGAAAGATGACTGTAAGGGGCTACCAGACCCCAGCTGTTGAGCCCTGACTACTCCAAGGCATTGTGATTCTGCTTGCACCCACCAATTGGGTCCCTCCTCACCTGTCTTCTCATGACTTCCATCTCCAGTACATTGAGCTCTTCCAGACTAGTCTGTGCCACTGCATCTGTCCCTGGGTTGCTGGGAGAGAAAAAAGACAGAGGGGCAAAGCTGCTGGTGGTCCCCGGCAGGACCTGGCAGTGAGCACAAGAAGGCAGTGAGGTCAAGCAGGTAAGGTCGGGATCTTCTTGGACAGTGACTCTGTGAGCCTCCAGTCCTCTCCCGTGGTAAAGAGGGCCTAGGGCCTTGAGGACTGGGAGTCAGCCTGAGCTAGCCTGAGCCAGCCTGGCCCAGCCCAGCCCAGCCCAACTTGGCTAGCCCACAGAGCACTGGGATGCCCCAAATGGGCAGGGAGCCAGGGTGCTCATGGTCTCTGACAGGGAGGCATTCCAGGCCCTCATGACTCCGTCCTGGCCAAGCTGCTCACCAGCCCCCTGCCCCACTCTGGGCCCTGTCTGAGCAGCCAAGGCCCACAGACCCTCAGCTCTTACCGATCATAATGGAAACGCATGCCTTGGAAATTGCCAGGGTACTCCTGGAGATGGGCATCCCCATGGCCTGATTCTCTCAGCATTCTGGGCATTGGCAGCTGGGACCCCTGAAGAAAGGAATGATCAGTAAAGTAGCCTGCCCAGCCCCACGTGAGTGGCTTCCCCAGTTTGCCCAGAACCAATGGTGCACCACATGGGGAGTCACATGGTGCCTCGTCTCTGGAATCAAGGGCTGGCAGCTTCAGGCCTCTAGGAAAGCTTGGGAACTCCACACAGGCTGCTGGCCACCACCCCACCTGCATCATGCTCCTCGGTAGCTCTTGGTCATCCAGGCAGGCTGTGGCAAAAGAAGAGCAGTGACAGGGGTCTCTGTCCTCTGCAAGAACTTTCACATGCAGGTATTAGCTGAGAGGCTGAGCAACCTACTGAAGGAGAACGTAAAACCTTGATTGGCAGCCCAGGCCACTGAGGCCTGGCGAGGTGCCTTTACTTCCCAAGGATGCATGGTAAATGTCAGGGCTAAGGCTAGAACCCTGGCTACTGGGAAACCACCAACTCCTCTGGGTAAGCCCAGCCAGCCATCCCTGTGGCTTTCATTTTCATCCATTTGCCAACAACTCCCTAGTGTGTACATCTCTGCCCCAGAGCCCTTGGGCCAGGGCTATCTGATGCCTTTGAAGAGTCAGTGGAGGATAGAGGAACAGAGCGTGGCTTTTGGTGCCAGACCTGCCTGGGCTCAAATCATAGTTCTAGGTTTCCAGTTCAAGACGAAATATTTCACAAGCTGCTTATTTAACACACACCACATGCCAGGGACCATGCCATCCTCTAAGCCCTTACCAATACTAAGTGATTGATTCCTCATCACAACCCTGTGAAATGGTATCATTAACATCCCATTTTGAAAGTAGGGGAAACTGAAACACAGAGAGGTTAATAAACTTGTCCAAGTCACACAGCTAGTAAGTAGCAGAGCAGTAATTTGAACCTAGGACATTTCAGTCCAGAGGTTATACTCTTAACCATTACACTATGATGTCTCTCATATTTAACACTCGTTCCTGTTAAGGCTCCACTAAGTGCCACTGAAGATAATAAAACAGTATAAACCCATAAGAAGGAAGACAACACGAGAGGCATCAGCTAATGAAAGGATTCAATAGAATTCTGGAATCCAGGAAGTATCCATGGAGGAACTAGGCCTCAGTGTGGATGGAAAGCAGATGGGACTCAGCTGACAAGGGAGGCCCCCGACAGCAGCATCCAGAGAGGACTTAGACCTGCAAGGACAATGGCCGCATATCACAAGAAAGGAGAGGAGGGAGGAAAACAGGGCCTTTAACTAATGATCTGTGTATGAAGCAGTCATCCACACTTCTCACTCTTGGCTGGCAGCCAGGCACTTACCCCCAAGCCAAAACCTGAATCAAATGAATAAGAAAGCTGGGGTGAAAGTGACACAAAATAAAACCCTCTTCATTCTGGCAGGGTTCAGGGTGCCCCACGTGATAGCCAGTTCCTTACCTGCTTACCCTGCTGAAGTAGAGCCTGCCATTTGAAAGGCCTGACCAAGGCGTGCAGAGTCCTGGGTTAGCTCTTCTATTTGCCTCATTCTTACAAAAAAATAGACAACCAAGGCTCACTTGTCACGTGAGAAAGATCTGCAGCCCTCTTCTGTTCTGAGGTAACAACATCAAACTGAAGGTGGATCGATTTCTGTGTAAAGGATTTTCATAGGAACTTTGCCACTGCACTCTGTTTGTTGCAATAATGCAAAACTAATCTCTCTCAAGAGGAGCACACAGATATTGGTGCAACATTTTTATGAACAGTAGTTCATGGTCACAATATTTTATTTTCTTAAGATACTTCAAAAATTGCATTAAAAAGATAATGGGAATTAGAAGGACCCCATAACTAGAATTTGATCAACGGTGTCTCTTAGAAAAATTTTCAGACCATTGCTTGATTTTCCTATAAATTGGAATCAGAAGGACAAAGAAAAATTTGAGAGATTTGAAGGCAAAAAATAAGGATGAATGGCTGATGGCTGGATTTTGTTTGTTTCAGATAACACAGTTTGTTGTTAACACACCAAGTCCCAACTTCTCTCTGTTAATCATTTCAAAAAATGTCATTTTTATTTCCATGTAGTTTTAAAGGCACACTACTTTTTTTCCAAGTCAGCAGGATAGCGTTATTAACTTTTCTCACCTTTGCGTATTATGATTCTCCTAGAGACAGTTGCATTAACTGTTTTATTCAAAAATAAAGGAATGAATGCATGAATGAATGAATGAATAGAATAAATTAGATTTCCTCATTCTAAATTTCTAAATTTAATTTATAAATTCAATATAATGTCTATATTTTCAGTCTACCTCTAGCCCTCATAGTCAACTTTAATTAAACCAGAGATTATATATCCTCTAGTCTCAGGGACATTGGTGGCTTGCAGGAGCCTGACTTCCTGGAGCAACTTGATTTGGCTTCTGTCTTTGGACACAAAAAGCCAACTCAATATTTGAATTATTTTTATTCCCAGGAAATTTCTAACCTGCAAGCTTTTTTTCTCATTCTTCACTGGGGCTACCCAATAAATCATTTCAGCAATCAAGTCTCCCTCCCTCTCCAACCTTATTGCCCCCCCAATAACTTTCAAACTTTACTGTGGTAACAGTAAAACCACCATTTTCTAACACTTTCCCTCATCCACCTGAATGTGGTGAAAAACACTGGCTACACAATGATAGGATTAATGATTCCCTAAAACAGTCAGGTCTCCCTCCTCTGCAAAATGCCTCAGTATCCTTTGCAACAATGTGGCCAGCATTTTTCTAGAAGATTCAACACCCACAATGAATGTAGCTTAAAGAATTGGCTACAGAACTGTGGGACTCACATGATTTCCTGGAGCAGTCAGACCTCCCTCCCTCTCCAATCTTGTTGCTTTTCCCAGCAGCCTTTGCAACAGCATAACAACAATTTTTGTAAAACTTTCCCTTACCCACAGTGAATTTAGCTAGCTAAAATGATTGGCTACAGAACTGTGGGACTCACTTAATTCTCTAGAATAGTCAGGCTTCCCTCCCCCTCCAAAATGACTGTGCTTTCCCAATATCATTTGCAACAGTATAGCCACTATTTGTTCTAGAACATTCCTTCACCCATATCGAATGTAGCTTAAAAGGACTGGCTACAAAATGGTCAGATTCACTTTCCTGGATTTCTTTCTTCTTTCTTTCTCTTTATTTCTCTCTCTTTCTTTCTTTCTTTCTTTCTTTCTTTCTTTCTTTCTTTCTTTCTTTCTTTCCTTCCTTCCTTCCTTCCTTCTTTCTTTCTTTCTTTCCTTCCTTCCTTCCTTCCTTTCTTTTCCTTTTCCTTCCTTCCTTCCTTCCTGTCTTTTCCTTTTCCTTCTTTCCTCTCTCTCACTCTCTCTTTCTTTCTTTCTCTTGCTCTATTGCCCAGACTGGAGTACAGTTGCATCATCTCAGCTCACTGCAACCTCTGCTTGCTAGATTCAAGCGATTCTCATGCCTCAGCCTCCTGAGTAGCTGTGATTACAGGCATGTGCCACCATGCCCAGCTAATTTTTGTATTTTTAGTAGAGACAGGGTTTCACCATGCTGGCCAGACTGTTCTCCAACTCCTGGCCTCAAGTGATCCGCCCACCTCTTCCTGCCAGAGTGCTGAGATTACAGGCATGAGCCACCATGCCAGGCCACTTGACTGGATTTTTTAACAGCCAGAAAGCATAGGAGCCTCACCTGAGTTATTGTGTGTATACACACACACGCACCACACACACAATTTTAAATACAGGAAAGTGTTATTTCACACAATGGATTTACAGAGTGAAATATTTATGTACTCCCCATGCAATATTTGTTTCAGGCATTCTGAACTCCCAAGGTTGCATCCCAAGCATAGGAAAGGATGACCCTGACCTTTCTGTCCTCATTTGCCAGCTTGGAACACAGGAGCTTCCTCCTCCTCACAAGTCAATGTCTAGCCCTGCCTGACCTGGTCAGGCTACAGCCCCTACAACCAGTACTCCCAACCCCAACCTGGCCACCATGTGCTGAGGACCCCATGCAGTACCATTTTCTTGGATCGGGTGGCAGTCATATTCCAAACTCGTTTGGCTGAAGCAGAGCCAGCAGCTTTTTGTTCCAACTTCTGCCTCTTCTGGGAGGCACCCAGGGACCGAGATCCGTGCTCCATCATTTCTAGAGAGAAGAACAGAGGCCCCAGGAGCACCCGTAGAAGTTGTACCAGGGCTTCTTGGGCACAAAATACACCAAAAAGAAGACAGAGTCCCTAGCTTTCTTGGGAATTACTCAGCACCCATTAACCACTGTCCACCAGCTGATCCCAGGTCTCAGTTTGTTCATCTGTTCAAAAGTTAAACAAGAATTTCCTGAGGGCTCAGCTCGAGACTAGGTTACTCTCCAGTAACCTAGAGAGCAATGACCAAGAACAAGATTCCAGCTATCAAGGAACTGACCATCTGTTTGTGTATAAGGGTGAATGACAGGTATAAAACAGAAGGTCTATCCTTGCAAATGCAGATAGAGAGATGCAGGCTCCATAAATGATCAAAACAGGGTAACACAGTGGAAGGAAAGGGCTCCTCCTAGAAAGGTAGGAGACAACAATCGAGGCAGGGACCTGAAAGAAATAAAGGACCCAGCCCTGGGAAGTTGAGGGAAAGAGCATTCCAGACAGAGGAAACAGCAAATGCAAGGTCTTTGGGGAAGAAGCAGGCTTGGAGCATTGTAAGAACAAACATAAGTGCAATGTGATCTGGATCCCTTTGTGTGCTATAGAAATGGTATTTTCTGTCTATATCATAGCATGAAATGTTTTGAGGAGGCTGATACAACCTCATAGATCATGGAGTTTGGATTTTCCTCCAAATGGTAGGAAAATGAATTCGAGGGTTGGGAGAGAGAATTGATCTCTGGTCTCATAATTTGAGCCCTCTGAGTATTTTGCAACAGACACTGTGGTGGCTTGGACACGGGGAAGACAGAGGGACCACACATGTTGTTCCCATCCTCCTCCCTCCCAGGGCAAAATGCTCACATCATCTATCCCTTTTCTCCTAGATCCCTTACCATCAACCCACAAATCCTCAAAGCCCGCCCAACACACAGATGTGCAAACACTTCCATGCACACATGCACCTTTCCCAACACACACATGCACAGGTACAGACACGTATCTACACAGTTGGCTGTAGCCTAGGGGTATTTTAGGGGATCCTCACCCACTATCACCAGGTGCTCTTGGTTTTGCCCTTGGCGTCCATGATTCAGTTCTTCTGTCAGGGACATTTCCATCTCTGCCTTGGTGTTGGGAGGGCCTCCTGCCATCACAACCAGCTGTTCACTTGTAAGCTACGGCTAAGGATGTACAGGGTGCCAGGAACAGAGGAGTCACACTCAGAAAATCACCTCTTCCTGGAACAGAAGCTCAAGGAAGATATAGTCAGATCTGGGGGTGGAGCAAGACTCCCTCTCTAGGCTGAGGCCTTGGACTCAGCACTTTCTGTTTCTATTGTATCTTGTTGGCTAGGTCTGTGGCCTTCTCCTCTGCTACTCTGTAAGCAACTTAAGAGAAGAGATACAATTCCATGCCTTTGACTGTGAAAGCTGCTCTGGCTTGTGAATCTCCATATTTAGCCCATGGGGGGAAGGGTGGGGTCCACCCTCCATCATTTCTATGAAGAAACAAGGATTCGCACAGGGTCCAAGAGCCAGGCAGTGGCTACAGCAGAGCTAGGTCCTAGCAATCCAGGCCATACCAGACCTTCAGAAGGGATTCTCTGGAGAGCATATCCTACCTCCCCCATCCAGAGTCCCCAGACATGGGAGGTAGCCTTTTTGTAGGTCAGACTAGGCAGGAGCCATGAGAACAAAGGGAGAGAAGGGTAAGAGAGGTGGGACCTGACTGCAGCCACTAGAACTCCCAGCGGCCTCAGGCCTTGCACCTTTTAAGTCCCAATTCTCCCTCAGCTTCCCTACTGATTAGACCACTGTGATGGCCAGGTTTATGTGTCACCTGGCCGGGTTCTAGTCCCCAGTGACTCCTTCAAACACTAGTCTAGGTGTTGCTGTGGAGGCATTTTGTAGCTGTGGTTGGTATCTACAACCAGTGGACTTGAAGTAGAGACACATCCTCAATGATGTGGGTTGGCCTCACACAATCAGCTGAGAGGCCTGAAGAGCAAAGACTGAGGTTTCCCAAAGTAGGGTTAATTCTACCCTAGGACTGCAGTGTCAACTCTTCTTTGAGTTGCCAGCCTGCCAGGCTGCCCTGCACATTTCAGACTTGTCAGCCCCACAATCGCATAAGTCAATTTCTTAAAATAAATTTATATATACTTGTGCATATGCAGATACATACATACATACATACATATATACATCCTATCAGTTCTGTTTCTCTGGAAAACACTGATTGCTACAACGACCTATGTGAACCCTTCATTCTAGGAAACAACCCCAGAGCCCCTGGGGGAATAGGATGCTATTTGTGAAAGGAATCAGGACAGGTTTATAAAAGGTTCCTTTTAGAAATAGCCTCTTCTTCCCCCAGAGCCCCTAGGCCAGGTGGGAGGAAGAGGAGGAAGGAAGGAGGAAAAGAGGAAGGGAGGAAGGAAGGGAGGAAGGGAGGAAGGAAGGAAGGAAGGAAGGAAGGAAGGAAGGAAGGAAAGGAAGGAAGGAAGGAAGGAAGGAAGGAAGGAAGGAAGGAAGGAAGGAAGGAAGGAAGGAAGGAAGGAAGGAGAGGGAGTGGAAAGGAAGGAGTCAGAACTAGCTGAGATAGGGCAGCATGGTCTGAGGCTGCCTGTCCCCTGCCCCCACCTCACCTGTCCGGCGCTGGGGCTGAGCTCTTGGGAAGCAGAGCTGATATAGGCCCTGCCTGCATTCCTGGAGGCCCCAAAGAAGCCCTTCCCAGATCTAGTGGAGCAGCTGCGATGAAATTTGAGCTTTCTGGAGGGCCACCTTGGGAGCAGAGAGACTGCTGAGTGTGCTCAGCTTAGTGGGATTCAGGAGCCTGGGAAGCCCAGCCAAGGTTGCCAGATTGAGCAAATGAAAATACAGATACTAAGTACATTTAAATTTCAGATAAACAACACATCTGTACTTATACTACATTTGTAGTGTAAGTATTCTCTCTTGTACACTAACCTTTGGGACATACTTACACTAAAAAATGATTCACGGGTTGATCTAACATTGAAATTTAGCTGCGTGTCCTGTATTCTATCTGACAATCTTATCTCACTATGACCTCAAGATTTTACCTCGAGCAAGTTTCTCCCTTCTTTTGGTGTCAGTCTCCACCATGGACAAGCCTCCCCACAGGGTGGCTGGATTGTGAGGAGCACTCAGAAGTCAGCAAAGCTACAGTAGTGTAGGCACTGGCTTGCCACAGGGCCTCAGGCTATGGAGGCCAGATTTCTGTCTAGTTATCAACGGACCCTGGTGGGGCTTCTTGGGCACAGGAGCATAGGGTCCAGGTGCATGTGGAGGCACTGCCCCCTGGTGGCATAAGAATCCACCACCTAAAGCCAAGCAAAGAGGGTGGGAGAATGCCTTCCCAATCCCTGAACCCCCAAGGCCACTCAGAAACCCCAGCATCTCACCCCCTTAGCGTGCCTTCCCCTCTTGGATTGAGTGCCAAGAACAACTTGGAGGTGACAGAGAGTTTAATGTGCCTTTGAATTTGTCTCTTAGCATGTTAGCTAATTATAATTTCATAATTGTAATTTACATGGTAATCTCCTTTTGAAATGGCCCTAAATTCGTACTCCAACCATTCTGAAAAGCCCCCTACCCCAAAGTCTGGGTGCTAACCTCAGGGACCCAAAGGACTACAGCACCTGCAATACAGAGGAGATCTTTCAAGTCTTACACGGTGCCTGGGTCCAGGAAGATGGCACATGGCCAATTGCACACAACAGACTGCAGAGCCCTAACACTCCAGTGGAAGGCCCTGCTCACCCAGAGGTTCGACAGATGCTTCTTCATAGGGGAAGGAAGGGTCCAGAACATACCTGGCTTGTATGTGTGTCTGTCTGTTTTCAATGTGCAGTGTTTTACATAAATGAGATCTTACAAATCTGAGATGTGTGCCATTGTACAACTTATTTTTTCAAGTGAACTAGGTGCCTTGGGGATCTCTCCGTGTCAGAACAAATCTACCTCATTTCTTTTCAGCCCAGCATAGCATTTCCCTACACAGCTGCCTCCCCTTGCTCCTTTATTGACTTGCTCATGGATATTTTCGGTGTCTAGAGCTTTTTTACGTTTAGAAACAATGTAGCACTGAGCGTTCCTGAACATGTCTCTCTGCACACATATGTAAATGTGTTTGCACAGTGGGTGCCCAGAAGTGGAATTGTGGGGTTCTAGGGTATGTGTGTTAATTATTTTGACCTATATGGACCAATATTGTGAAAGGAGCCTCCAAAGAGGCTGTACAAAGTGAGGCCTCACCTAGGAGAAGAAAGTCCGTGTTTCTTCCCAGTCTGATCAACAGAAATGTTATGCACCTATTTAAAAGGCATAATGGGTGAAAAATGGTATCTATCTCATTGTTGCTTTAATTTATATTGCCTTAATTATGAATAATCTTGAGCAATTTTTCACATGTTTATTGATTTTCTGTATTTCTTTCCCATTAACTGTCTGCTGGAGGGTTTGGGTCTTTATTAAAATAAGAGCTATTTTATTAACAGAAAAGAATAAGACAAAAACTCTCCCTCCTTTCAAGCTAAGTATCTCCAAAGGAAATGTATCATCTTTTTCCCTAAGGAGGATCGTGAACCCAGAGCCTCCACTGGGGACCAAACAAATCCAGTTAATTGCATCCAAGCTTTTGCTGAAACCCAGAGGGCACCCAGCCACCCACGGAGAAGGTGTCCAACTCAGGCTGCTGCCTACCTACCCACCCATCTGCCCTTGTGTCTGTCTGTCTTCTCTGCCTGCCCCCAGCCAGCCTGATCACCTGCCTCCAACAGTGCCTTCCAACCATTAGCTTCTTCCAGATGTTCAGTCAGCTGAGTACTCTGCTCCAGTTCCCAGCGGCTCAGGGTCGCAGCTCTATCTGCCCCATGTTCCCACCTCCCTTGCAAGCTGCAGCAGGAGATGGCAGGAACCCAGCCCAAAGTCAGCACATCTGTGAGTGACTCAGAGTCCTGCCATTGGGATATCTTAGGCAAGTTGTTTCACCTGCTTGGAGCCTCAGTTTCCCATCTTCACATGGAAGTTTTAGGGAGATTTGTGGGGGCTGCCTGGGCTTCAAGGCAAACTCTAGCTGTTCTTCATCTAGACCAGCTCAGCTCTTACCACTTTCTTATCTTATATTGGGGCTTTATGGAAGAGGTCGTTCAAGCCAAAGTCTTGAAGGAAAGTAAAAAAGCCATTGGGTGTGATGACTTCCTATCTCCCAGTCCTGCTCAGAGCCCAGTCTCAGGCAGCTACAGCCCCAAACCCAAGCAAATGGGTGCACCTGGATCTTCCAGGCAGCTGAGAGCTTCCTCTTGGCTTGTTAATGAACCTTATGGACCCGTAAACAATTCTCCTTCCTGCTCCTGGAAGCAGCTGGTACTGAGGTCATCCCTGGAGCCCCAAAGCCCTCCCTACACCAGAGAGGAAGGGGAAAGGGGACTAGCAGAGTCTTGTATCTCTCCCGCCTCTCCTTAAAGAGGCAGGGATGACAGACAGAAGGACACAGGGTCAAACTGCAGGGACCATAGCTGGCCCAGGGAAGGAAGGCCACCTTGTGAGCAGAGAGAGGGAAATTAAAAGTATCAGGGCAACTTAGGGCAGCCCTTAGGACCCACCCCCATGGGGACAGGGCCACGTTGATTTCCAGCTTTCTGTCTTGAATCAATATTGACTGTGTGCTAGACACTGGGGATGGAGATGAGGTCCCTGTCCTCATGAAGTTCATGCTCTAGTGAACAGAGAATCAAATGGATAGGAAGGAAGTTCATCTGTCTGTGGGGACAATAGCAGGCAGCTGTTTATGTGGTGGTCATGCCCTTAACCCTGCTGCTCTCTGCCTGTCTGGGAGTGTGGTGGGTGCTTACTAGAGCTTGGCAAACCTAAGAAGGAGGGGCCCAAGGGAGATCTGTCCCAAGCAATGTCCCCAGCCTCTGCAGCCTCTGACTGCACGCCTCCTGGGGCAGCTCGCTACCTCCCAAGTGGGGTCAGATCAGTAGAAACGTCTTCCCTACATGGGTGGAAACTCTGGTACAGTCTTGGGGGTGGGGGAGGAGCCACTTCAGCAGAAGGAAGTTAAAGACGCAGACATAGAGTCAGCCTTGGCTTTCAAACCAACAGGTAGGACTGCAGTTGCTGAGATGCTAAGTGGTTCCCAAACAGCCCAGTCCTCCAGGCTTAGGTGTCCGGAGACCATCCTGCTGTGCCCTGAGTCCCTTCAGAACAGCACCTCAAGATTCCCCCCGAGAAGGGAAGGCTCCCTCAGCAGCTCAGGTGGAGCTGCAAAGAGCTCAGGGTAATTGTTGTTGGTTGACTGCCCTAGAAACAACTCAGGACCACCCTGCATGCGACAAAGAACAGCACCCAGAAATGGGGGAAATGCGCCTCCTAGCACAGCCAGCTGCTGTCACTGCCTGCTCCTTCTTCCGCCTTCTCCTTTTCTCTTCACTGGCCCAAGAAATCCTTCCCCCAAAAGCTGCAGAAGTTTCAGAGACACAGAGGAGTTTGTTTCCTGCCTATCTGTCACAATGTGGCCCTGTGTCACCCTGCCCCCAGCTGAGAGGCTAGGGCACTTTGCTCTTGTGTCCAGAGATCCCTTGGAGCTGGTGGGAAAGAGTCTCTTTCCTGATCCTCAGGAAGGGGGGTTAAGCAAGGTGACCTCACAAAATCCTTGGCCTCAGCTGTGTGGTGACTCCTCAGATCAAAATACATCTGCTTTTAATTGTTTCTGTGCTGAATGGCTGAATTGTGATGTGTATGTAAAAATCACGAGAATCAGAGGCCAAAGGAAGAAGTAGAAAATGTGGTACAAAACCTCAGACAATTACCTGCTCAAAACACAAGGAGCAGCTGCCCCTCCAAGCTGGAGAAAGATGTTGGAGAGGAGGAAAGAAGGCCCAAGTTGGGAAGCACAGCCCTGAGAAGCTGCATGGGTTTTTTTTTTTTTTTTTTTCAGACAGGAAGCTAATGACAGGTGTTCCCATCTATGAAGTGGACACTCTTCCCACTATGCCCCCATTTTACAGATGGAAAAGCTGGACAGTGGTGGGAAGAGAGGGCTGAGATATGACCCAGTTCACTGATTCAGTGATAAACCAAGGTCATCACATTAACACTCCAGGGTCCTCGCTAGACCAAGAGGAAGTCCCAAGGAGAAGGTGGCTCCAGAGAATTTCAGAAAACATCCTCCAGCTCCTATTCTACTCTGACCTGCCCTTCACTCTTAGAAGACAGAGATCAACAGAGACCTTGTCTGCTTTGTTTGCTGGCCCCTCAGCACTTAGCATGCTGCCCAGCATATTAGAAGATTACTAAATAGTGGTTGGATTGGAATGACCTGAATGTTAGAAAACAAAACGATCCCCCCTTAGCATCTTGTCTTATGCCACTAAACTCTCAACTCCTGGAAAGTGTTGCCTCCATCATATGCACTGTCTCCACTTGTTGCCTCCCAGGCATCCCACTGCTCATTCTAGTCTGGCTTCTTCAGTCACTATGGAACTGAAACCACTCCTTGCCAAGGTCACCAATGACCCCCTGATGGCTCCATACAATGAATTCACTTTGGCTGTCATCTTTCTTGGCTTATTGAAAGCATTTCACATCATTGTCTACTGTCTCCTTCTAGAAACACTCTAGTTCTTTAGTTTTCAGGGCTCCATACTCCAGTGCTTTTCCTCCCACCTGTCTGGCCTCCCTCCTGGGCCATTGGGTCCACACTCAAGACCACTTGTTGTCTTTCTGAGACCTCAAGCAATTCTGATCTCTTCTGTTGCAGTCTATACACCACATATGCAACACGTCAACTCAAACCTGTGGTCTTTTGCTCCCCTAAACCTTCTCCTCCTCAACTGTGACCCTTCCCAGGGAATGGTCCTAGCATCTACTCTACTATCTGAGCCCCTAAACCTGAGAGTCATCTGGGATTACTTGCTACCCCTTCCCAATGCAATTAGTCACCATGCATGGTTCTACCTCCTGAATAGAGAATTCAGTGTTTCTTCCAATGTGATGCAAAGATCCCCTGCAGAAGAATCAACTGAGTGATCTGGCCACAATGCACACGCCTGGCCCAACCCTGGACTCAAGGTATCAGACTCTGAGGGTGGGATCTGGAGATCTGCATTCTAAACAATCAGATGGTCTTGTGCCTATCAAAGTTTGAGTAAAAACCTCCTCAACAGTCTATTTCTCTCTGTCTCTTCTGTCATCAGCCTCATCCATCCTATTGCTGTCTCTTGCCTGGGCGATGGCAATAACCTGACCTCCCTGACTTCTCTTATTCTTCAGCTCCCGCAGCCTGTTTTCCACATGGCTGGCAAAGCATGCCTGGCCGTGCCCTCTTGCTCCTCAAGACACCCCTTGGTGACCTCCCCTTATCACTAGGGTAAAGACTACAGCTCTGAATGCTGCCTAAAGGGCCTAACATGGGCTCGCCTCCATGTATCTTGCAAATCTCATCTTGCACAGGTCTTTATCCTCATGCTACCCTGTCTTCTGTTTCCTTAAAACCACGATGGACTTGCTAAACTCCAGGCCTCTTCACGTGCTGCCCCTCTGCCTGCCTGAACTGTCTTGCATGGTCTTTGCTTGGCTGATTCTTACCCATCCTTCACTTTGGTTGGCCATGGCTTCCTCAGGAAGACTTTCTCTGGAAGCCCCCAGCCTCAGCCCTCTGGACTTCCCCTAGCATAAAGTTCATCACGCACCATTGCTACAGCTGTTCTGATGTTTCCCCAACCCAGCTATGCCCAGAGCTCCAGGCAGCCAGGACCTGCATGCCCCAGCTTGTGGAGCATCATGCTCTGCCAGCACCCATCCCTATATGTCCTATCAGCCCAAGGACCCAGCAGTGCCACCACCAATTGGCCCACCCTCTGGGCTCCTGTGATCCCATGCAATCAGCCTGATATGAAATGTTACCCAGTCTCTATTTTTATAGCTCAGAAATCCTAGTGAAACTGAACCCATCACGCAGTTTGAGCTCTTCAGAGAAAATGCTGAAAGTTAATGTCATTGGATCTGGCGGTCTTGTGATTCCCCAAAACAATATATTTTGTCTATAAAAACAACCTATGAGGCACAAACGTTGTGTCTATTCTTCAGGCTTTGGGTTCTCACATCATTTCCCACAGACGAATCCTGGAAGAAGCATTCTGAAGCCCACTTCTCCTTTCCCAACTCACCTGCCCTGTGGAGACTTTTGGCAGCTGTCCCAAGTCTGTCCAGCGTGGCAGGGAAGAAACTGCTTTGGGGCCTGGTTGGAGACTGACAAGGTGCCCCTCTGTATTTGCCAGCATCTCAGAGAAGC
Organism: Colobus angolensis palliatus; assembly: GCF_000951035.1. Classification (NCBI taxonomy): domain Eukaryota; kingdom Metazoa; phylum Chordata; class Mammalia; order Primates; family Cercopithecidae; genus Colobus; species Colobus angolensis. The sequence continues at coordinate 219,453 of NW_012117254.1, forward strand.
TGTGATGTTCACCCTTCAAGATTTTCCAGAATGTGCATGATGCGCTTAGGTTGGACAAAGGAGCAAGAAAGAGTCTTCCTGCCGTGAGTGGAGTATTATGAGCCAAAATTTGTCCCCATAAAATTCATATGTTGAAGTTGTAAACCCCCAGGACTTCAACATGTGACGGTAGGAGTAATTAAGGAGTAATTAAGTGGAAATGAGGTCAATAGGGTAGGACCTAATCCAATCTGACTGGCATCCTTATAAGGAAGAGGAGATTGGGAGCACTGAAAAGAACAGAGGGAAGATACTGTGAAGCCACAGGGAAAAGATGGCCATCGGCAAGCCAAGTAAATAAGTCTCAAAAGAAATCAACCCTGCCAGCACCTTGATCTCAGACTTCCAGCTTCTAGAACCTTGAGAAATTCTTGTGTGGTTTAAACCCCCCAGCCTGTAATATTTTGTTTTGGCAGCCCAAGCAAACTAATGCATGGAGCTTGGGTTCCAATTGCAGAACACAATCAGTCAACACGTTTTTAAAAATTGAACACTTACTGTGATCCAGGCACTGTGCTGTGTTCTAGGGCAGAAGTGGTGAGAAAAGTTATACATGGTCCCTGCCCAAATGGGGTTACCAATAGGGCAGGGAGAGGAAGGGGGCATTTTGGAGGGATCTATAGTCAACACAAAACCAACGCAAAGTCACCCTTCCCCAAAAGGGACCAGCAGTGCTAGGTGCATGGCCTGGGGTGGGGACATCAGGACAGACCTGGATTCACATGATGGAGCCAGGACTTCCTTTCTGTGAGATCTTCGTCAAATGACATGCCTTTGCTGGCTTTGCTTCCCTCTGCTATAAACTAGGGTTAGTTATAAACCCCATATCACAAGTTTCTAGAGAGGATTGTGTCAGTCAGTGCATGTACAAGGCTTGGCATACACTAAGTGCTCAATAAATGCTGGCTATGATCGTTTATAATCACAATTCAGGCATCTTCCCCACTGCCCTTCCATCCTGTCACTCCTTGTAGCCTCAGGCCAGCTACTATGAGGGAGTGGCACTGGTGCAGGATGGGAGGCTGGGGAGAGGGCAAGGAGAGGGACCCCACCTTCCCAAGCTACACCCTTGAGGCACAGGGTCTGCCTTTCACCTGATCCCCTGTCTCTGGGGGTAGAACTGTCTCCCTCCACCATCACCCCATTAAGTGCCTGCCCCTGAGTTGCCCTCATCATCTACAAGCAAGTGCCTTGGCCCCAGAACCTGTGGCTAGATTAGCAAGGGAGGCCCAGTCCACTGTATGGTGCATAAGGGGAACTTTGGAAGCCCAGGGCATCCTTCATGTATTAGCTTCCTTGCATGTGCAAACTGGGACCCTAAGTCACTGCCTAGAACATTTGTCTCTGGCAAAAGAGCCTAAAGTTCAAAACCCATATTCACAATATGACCCCATCTGTGTGCCTGAAGGGCCTTCCTTTGACTTTCCAGCATCCCCAGAAGGTAAGCATCACTCAAGCCCCATCTCCCCAAGGGCTCTGGCTGCCATTCATGGCATTTGGGCTCCATATTCGGTCTTCTAAGGAGGTCCCAAATTTCACTGCCATTGTCTCAACACTTCCAGGGTCTTCCCGATTAAAGGACAGATTACTTTCATTACTTGGAGTTGGCACAACTAGCACTTGAGACTTCCTGTGGCTATATCTCTCTGCATACCCACAGCTGGGAATCTCTGAGGGCTAAGGCCATGTTTCCTCTATGCAGAAACTGGGCATTATTGCCCTCTGAACAATCCCTGACCCTTGCCATCCTTAGAACTCAAGAAGCCCAGCCAGGGCAAAGCCTGAGTACTGTACACCGTCCACTCCTCTCCCAGCTTTGAAACCAAGCAGAGCATCCTTCCAGCAAGGGATACCTCTGTTAGTAAGCAGGGATAATGTGACTAGGAAGTTTCTAGCTGTGATTTGTGACAGATCTTACTAACCTCATCACAGAAGGACGGGTCAGGAGATCATTTTACACACTGGGGACAAACTTTAGGACCCAGGACATATCTGCTTCCTGCTCCTGGACTGGTTTGGGCTACTTCCTTACCTACAGTCTGACCCACAACCACCCATACACCTTGGAAGTTTGGGAGTCAGTAGGGATCCAAGATGGATGAGGACAGGATTCAAGTGGATGCCATTTGCTCTTTATTATTATTGTTTTCTTGTAAAGAAGGAGACAAAATGTAACAGCCAAACTCAACAATTATGAAAAGAAAGAGAGAGAGAGAAATCAGAAGCAAGTTTTTCTGTTGTTCCCAGGCTCCAGTGAAATGCTGACATATTACTGAATGCACAGATTTCCCAGCTGACAAGGGTCAACACATGAATACAAGCACAGTTTAAAGTGGTACCAAAATTAATCAATTTCACGGTAATTATTTCTATAAGCTCAGTTGCACATATCAGGGTTTCCACTGTCACAAATTCACAATGTCAGAACGAAATAGCAGATGTGTTCAGGCCTGGGAAAGTGGCATCTGTGAGGGGAGATGGATTGAGAGGCAAAAGCAGCTGAGGGATTTGTCCCAATCCTGAAAATCTGAAGGCTGGGAGTGGGTAAAGGGCAGGCACTGTTCAGCAGTCAGATGTCAGTATAGTGAAACAACTGTTGAGGCATTGAGCTTGAGAGGGTGTGCTATTTGGGTATGTTTGTCAGAGAAATTCTTGCTAGAAAGAGACTCGCTGCCCACAGTCTGAAAGGAAAAGCTCCCACGTTTGAATATTTGGAGGCGAATGATAGAGCGGCCAGTCTGACAGTGAAGCATCGGGTTTACAGAATATTTAGAAAGATACATCACGTGTATTAGTTTAAATTGCAGTCCAGTTCACAAACTATGTTATTCACAGGATAAATAAAGGAGTAGAGTGAAAGGCTGCAATATCCAACATCCCTGCAATGGAGAGAGAACAAGAGATCACCCTGTACATACAAGAAGTGCTGAACCGCAAAGCTGAAGGCACGGTGAAGGGATCCTTAATATCTTGAGCCTTTTCTTTGAAAAGGGTAGTCATTTTAAACTGGATTTCTCTTACACAAAAGACCCTGAACATTGGCTAAAGGGAAGAATATTTCAAATATTTTTATGTAGCCAGAATCACAGCTACTGTGAATTGTCTTGAGTTGTGATTTTCTCGAAGTTCTGAAGTAGTGGGCTTCAAATTAATGGACTTTTACTATAGTTGCAAGCAGTCTGATTACTGTACTTTTAAATTAGCTAATTGTAGTGATTAGTATCAGTAGAGTTCCGTGGCAGGGGGGTGGGGGGCTGTGCTTGTTTCTGAATCAGTGAAGTCCTGAAATGGAGCTTCATTACTTGTCAAGCTGAAAAGCCACCTAGACCAGCAGCTATGCCAAGATATCCATCTCAGCCTCAACTGTGAGTGTCCACACATGAGACAGCACACATGCATACTCCTAGAAAGACAGAGCCTCCGTGAGTGAGACTCTCTCCGTGATCTCTCTCTCTCGGACAAAATAGCAATCTAGAGGCAGTGTTGAACTTTTTTTTCTTCCTTCTCATGGGATGTCATTTGGTTGTCAAAAGATCAGCTCCGGCTGGGGGTTGTGATGCTCCACCCATTGGCAGAGGGGAAACATTCGGCTCTGACTACTTGACAAAAAGACACTTTCCTGTCCTGAATTCCTCATATTCGGGCTACCAAAAAGGCAATGTCCGACAGATCAGTCAGACTCCTGTTTCTGGAAGCACCCTAAGGAATTCACATTCATGGCAGTGGGATTGGAAGTTGAAAGAGAGACCTCCCGGGGCTGACTGCTCAGCACTGCGTCTCCATCAGCCAGGGCTCGAAGCCGCTGTGCGGGTGGTGTGCACACGCCAGGCACCTGTGCACCCCACTCTTGCACTTGTGCTTTCATTTTGAAAACCAGAGGCAATGGGGAGTGGGGGAGGGACAGGATCTCGATTTTTCTTTTAAAAAATCTTAAAAAGTTTTTGGTTGAAAACAAGTGACAGTCACATTTCAAGAAATTTTTTAAAGACTTCTTTTTGAAAAATGAAAAACATCTAAGTAACTAGCCCCGCCATACCCAAAGTCAATAGTCATACATCTTTCCACAAAAAGAAAAAAAACAAAAAAACATGCCCAGGAGTGCTCAGATTTCTTTCAGCTGCTGACGCCCACAGAACAGGAGCCTGGGCCAGGGGCATAATGCCAAAAGGGCGTGTGAGCGGGGGTTGCACAGGGTGGAGGCCGGCAGAATGGAGCTGCTTTGTCTTCTTCCAAAGCCTTTTTCAAGGAGGCAAACGGTGACAACTTTGGGGGTTGGGCGTCCAATAGTTAATGTCACTTTTCCTTGCTCAGGGTCCTGTCATCAGGCTACTCAGCCCTGGGAGGGGAGGTGACATTCCTCTTTTCAGACCGGATCCCTCCTGGTACAAATATAGCTGCACACCGGCTATTGTTTCAGATAAGCAATGAGAAAAGGCAACGTGCACACTTAGATACACACACACACAGACACACATACACACACACACACACACACACACACACACACGCATAGCAGTCCAAAAACAACAAAAATGTAGCCACGAAAGAGTTAGCATTGTAGCATTGTATCAAATCCACCTCCATACAAAGACAGAGTTTGAAAAGATATGTACAGGGCATTCGTAAAAGCCAAGTATGCACCGCAAGGAGTGATGCCACTGTGTGCTGTACAGTCTTTTTTCTACAATGTGCTGCAAAAACCATCCCAGAGACCATGGTGCAACCCCACCTGGCAGAACATCATGAAGCATCTGAACCGAACACCACAGGCCTTAAGCAACCACCTGTGACTCTTCCCACGGCCTGTCCTCAGTCCCTGAAGGACACATGCTGCTCTCCATGGGCCAGGCCTTGGGCTTCTTCTTGCTCTCTCCCATTACCACCCAGCTGCAACTCAGATGCCAAAGGCAGCGGGCATTTCTTGGCAAGCTCCCTTTGGCTCTGATCAGCGGAGCTCATGCCCGGCTCTGTGCTGAGTAGACTTAGGATAAGTTTCTTCTCACCTGCTTCCAGGTCACACTCTGGCACCTACTTGAAGAAATATTGGGAGAGCCAGGGCTAGCCCCGAGCTTCAGGTTTCCCCAGGTCCCCCAACATGGAAAAAGCAGGGGCCTTCTAAGCCAAAAACCCCTTTGTGACGAAGGGCAGGAGTGCAATGTTGAAGGCCCAGGGGAGGAAAAGACAAAGGAATGAAAGGTAGAATGTCACCTGCTTAGCGTCTCTGGCATCAGGGAGCTCTGGGGAGGACAAGAGGATGGAAAGGGTCAACTGATGGGAGATTGACTCCCCAAGTGGAGACTCAACATCAGAGGCATATGAGGGCCTCAGCTAAGACTGCTGCCTTACAACCTACACCTTTCTAGAAGACTCTTCCTAAGGTAAACCTCACTGGCTTCCTGGCACTTCAAGCACTTCACAGGCATTTGCTCAGTCAGCCTCCAACAGGCCTGTGAGGTAGGGGTAAGGATGGAAAACCCCAGCCACAGGGTCGAGTGGTCCAAGCTGGTGGCCTCACTGGGATAGGGACACAAGCCTTCTCACTGAAAGCATGTCCCAGGGCAAGTCCTCAGGGCTATAGCAGCCTCCAGAAGTCCTCTGTGGCCTGAAGGCAGGGCTGCATTCAAGGAATGAGTCCCAATGTCTGCCTTAGAGAGATATTTTGATAGAAAGAAGCTTGTCAACTCAGTGAGTTTTAAACTGCTGTGATTGCCAATAGACCCAGGCCATGTATTCTTGCACCACACAAAAATTTGCTACAGTTTTTAAAGCACCACAGAGGAGAAATGGTTTGGTGTTGAGGTCGAGGATGGAGACGGAAGTAGGGGGAGGTGGTATCAACAGTGTCTAGCATGGTCACTGACAGTTAAAGGGCAGGTGCCTTCTGCCCTACTGCTGTCCAAAGCCTCACTGAAAACAGACTGGCACCTGGCAACAGCAGAGCAAACTCCAAATGGACCTTTGACTCCAGGCCACGGGCTTCTCCACAAGTGTTTTAAAAGGGACACTTTAGGATCTTCTCCCGAGATTGGCACCATCATTAAGGAGAAATTCTCAATCTGAAGTTCAATTTCAATGCACCGTTCACAAAAAGTAGGCTCATGCCAGTGGGTAGTGGTTTGAACACAGCTGGTCCACATGTCTGGAGAGACAAGCACACTAGAAACTGAATGGCAGAGTCCACGTGGGCCCCTTGGTCAATGTGGATGAGGAAACTCTGCCACCCAGCCCTCTGGCCCTTATCCTTCACACACCCTGTCCTCCTTCCAGGAATGTGGGGACAGGTTTTGGGGCAGGTGGGCATCACAGATCCGTGTGATGAATTTCCCTTGGCCTCCTGTGAACGGCCCGGGTGCTAGAGTTTTGTTCTATTGTGTTCATTATTTATTTGTCATGATTTTTTTCACTTTGTTTTTTGCTCAATCCTTGTCCCTGTCCTCCAAATATAAGCAAGGACAGAAAGCACAGAACTGTGGAGGGAAAGGGGTGCTGAAAGGCTGGCTTCCCTCCCTTACCCCAGTGGCCTAGGGCTCCAGACACAGACAGGCCTCCAGCCAGCCCCACAGCCCCCGGGCCGGGCCTTTGGACATTCTGGTTACAATCAACTCAATGGGGTGATTCCTTTGGCATAAGAGAAGCCAGTTCCTGATGAAAAGACAGGATGTTGGAGGCTTGGGGGTCATCCCAAAGAGTTGGGCACTTTGGCCTTTGGCTCTTCCGGGAGCTTTGACTCATGCGTGGTCCCTACCCCCACCCTCCCCACTTGTCTGTGACAACTGACTTCCTAAAACTCCGCAGTTAGGGAATTATTTGGCAACAAGGAGGCTAAGGCTGTTTTGTGGTGGCACAGTCTTTAAAAAATTCAAAAGAAAATATGAGACCTCAGAAAGAGGCGTTCATCCAGGACAGGGCATAAACTTCCCACTATTTGTCAGCGCCAGGGTTGGCGGCCACTATCTCCTCGTACTTTGGGGGTGGGTCGCTGTAAGACATGCTGGCCTCCTCACTGCTGCTCTCTTGGGGCGCAGTCACCTCCTCATAGGAGGGGGGAGGGGTGGTGCTGGACAGTCTGGAGAGAGAGAGCTCAGGGAGGTAGAGAGTGCTCTCGAGCCGGACTGTGGTCCTGCCCCCCCGACTGGGCCCTACCACCACCTGGGGGCTGCTCACTGCCTCTCGGTGCCCAGAAGGCTCCCCTTGACTATGCATGGTACCCCGGTACACCATGACCCGGGGGAGGGTGTGCCCGGCACGACTGGCTAGGTACCGGTTCTGAGCATAGGAGGGGTGGTGACGGGTCGCTTTCTGCAGCTGGCACCTCCAGATGATGAACAAGGCGATGACAATCAGCAATGCCACCCCCAGAAGGGGTACCACCACGTACATGGCATCTGAGCTCTGCGAGGGGTCTCGGACTGAGTATACTGCATTTGGGTACCCCTTCCAGAACTCCATCTGCAAAAGAAAAAGGAGTACTTACAAGAAGCTCAAGCTCCAGGTGGGCTCAGAGACCTTCAGTAAGTCTGGTGCTTCCTACCCTTCCCCATCTGACTTGTCTCAGAGAGTTACTAGAGAGGCAGCAGAATGTACCAAGGGCAAAGGATAATGCTCCCAAGTGAGGAGGACCCCAAAAGAGTCAGGCAATGGGACTGTACGGACTTTATCTGCTCCCTGATGGCCCTAGTGGCTATGCCTTAGGCTGGGTGGCTTTCCTTGCTTCTCACTCGTCTGCATTACCAGGGCCTGTTCTTGTTATTCCTGAGGCTACTTCTACTCCCAGAACCAGCCCCAGGGTGGTACATGCCGTTTTCTCTTTGTTCTCAAACACTTCCTTGACCTCCTCGTAGCTGCAGATCTCCTCCATGCACTCTCGCTCGATGGTGCCCTGGCGCAGCTCCTCCAGGAACTCATTGGCACGAGGGAATCGTTTCAGGACCGAATGGGCATCCTTGGCCTCCAGAAACACTGAAGAGAGAGCCCTACTGAGGCCTGGAATGGGGAGATGCCCAGGGGCTCCTTCAAACCAGGCCCAGCCCAGCAACTGAAGCATAATTATGCAGGGAAACAAGGCCGAGTGAGCAGGCAAGACACCAGGCTTCTGATCAAAGGACATGGCCAGCCCTTTGTAAAAGGGATGGAAAGGCTGACATTCTATGCTGCCATGATGCACCTGTCTAGAATACCATGGCCCCAACAAGGCTCAGGCCCCTGGTTACATGGAAGAAAATGGGAGCCAACTGCAAGGAAAGTGCCCGTTGCACAGGAACAACAAAGAATAAGAACTATGAGTAGGCAATCTTCAGTGACTAAATCTCCAGTATCTTTCGCATCACCTTGAAAAGTGAAAGTTGGAGCCCTTGCAATGAGAATGTATTCCTCTTTAAGGCTGATACTGGTAGAACTAATACCAGATAATCCTAGAAGACTCTACCAGGGTGGCATTCCTCCACCTGAACATCCGCCTGTGCCACCAGGTTGTCTGGCATCAATAGTCTTGTTCAAGAAAGCCTAATGCAAAGCCAGCCTGGGCTAGATCAGACAAGTGGGCATACACGAGCCTAAGAGCACCTCTGGAGATGGGAAGTAGCAAGGTTCAGATGGAGAGTCTAAGCCTTTACAGACAGGGCACAGACTCCCCCTACAATACCGTCTTTGGATGCTGCGCATATGTACTTATTCCAGAGAGAGAGACCCAGCTACAACCAGGCTGACCAGAATAGCTTGAGCTCTGCACCCACATAAGCCTAAGTTGAGACTGTGAAGGATGAAAGAAGAGGTGACATTTGCTCCTGTTGTTCACCTAGAGGTGGGACTTCCTGGTTCCCATGTAAAGCAACTCCCCCTGGATGCCCAAGCTGGCATGTCTTTGCCAGTGGGCAAGCACCCTTCCCCAGGTCCTATGGCCTGTCACATTAGTGTCACTCAGGCAAGTCTGGGTAGGTACACATCTACAAGTGACATATGCTCCAGAAGGGAGCCAAAGTGTTGAGAGGGCAAAACTGCTACTCAGCTATTTGGAAAATGGCTACAGGGCCACTTGGCGGGTCGGGGGCAGGGAAGCTGGGAAGGACTTGAAACCTGACTCATGAACCCCTAAGCATGACCCTCCACGGCTCTGCCCGGATCTGGAAAAACTCACCTGCCATGATGCTGCCTCAGCTCCAGGGTCTCACTTCTCTGGAGTAAGAGAAAAGCAAAGTTGCAGTGAAACCACATCTAGAAATTTACAGGGAACCCTCTTGGCTCTGGGATGTGCCCCCTTCCCACTGGCCTGGTCAAAAGGTTGAAGCAGCACCTTGTGGGGCGCATCGTCCTCCATGCAGCCACCCATAGCTTCTGCTGCTTCTGATTCTGCCCCAAGTTCTTCTCCAGAGACCTCCCCAGGCCCAGCAGGGCCCAAAGCAAACCTTTAAGCATTTTCCCCCAAGAACATGTTCTGAGCATCTATAAGAACCAGGGGTTGACCTTTTTCTTTAAGAAAGGAAAGCTCCTACAGGCTGAGGCTCCTCCTTCCTTGCTCCCCTCAATGAATCTTTGCAACTCCCAGTTGGAAAGGACCTCAGAGATAGATGAGGAAATAAAGCCCAGAGAGACGTGCTCAGACAAGGTTAAGCAAATCAACAGTGACAGTGGCAGGACCAGAATTCACAACTAATTTTGATCACAGTGGTGAGTCACAGATATCTCCAATGACAAGCATGTTCCCTGAAAACAAAGCTTAACACAGCATCAACCATCTCAAAAGTCACTGCCTTGCTATAGCAATCTTCAATGGACACATCTTCTACAGGGTCTCATCCTCCATGCACAACAATGCTGCATTCTTCATATTCCCAGGCATATCCAGAAGACCCAAACCCAGGTGACCCAGTGTTCATCTTCACCAGACAAAGAGGCAAGATACCTGGAATGTTCTGGAACCAGGCCTCTCTTCTCTCTTTGCATTAAAGCCTATAGCAGTAGAGTACCAAGACATGAATTTAGACGACCAACACTGAGATGCCAACTAGAAGAGTTGCCCCTAATGTGAGCTATTGTCCGAAAGCCTTTCTCCTGCTAAGGAGCTCTCCAGACAGTACTTAAACCGTGGTCACAGCACCCTGCTCCCTCTGTCCCTCCCCACAACACACACGCCCACTCATACACACATTCTGGAGCCCTTGCTGAGCTGTCCACATCTGGGAGCAATCACCCCACTGCTCCCCTCCCCAAGCAGAAGCTCTGGTTTTATGACTAACTGGTTGCAAGACATGTGAACTGCGGAATCCATTGAGCCCTCCTTTTTGCCTAGGCTGCCAGGAAGTTCAGCGTCACTATTGCCAGTCAAGTACAGGCACACTGGAAGCCTAGCTGTTAAGCACATATGCTTCTCTCCTGTGATGTGATATACAGCTTTCTATTTATGTTTTCAGTGTCCTATTGTGCATTTATAATATGTCACCTAATCCTTTTGGCAAACAGTTGGGATATAAATCAATAATTTAGGCTATCGCAGTGGCTCATGCCTGTAATCCCAACACTTTGGGAGGCTGAGGTGGGCAGATCATCTGAGGTCAGGAGTTTGAGACCAGCCTGACCAGAAAATGGTGAAACCCCATCTCTACTAAAAATACAAAAATTAATTAGGCATGGTGCCGTGCACGCCTGTAGTCCCAGCTACTCAGGAGGCTGAGACAGGAGAATCACTGGAACCAGGGAGGCGGAGATTGCAGTAAGCCGAGATTGCGACACTGCACTCCAGTTTGGGCAAGAAAGAAAAGAAAGCAAGAAAGCAAGCAAGCAAGAAAGAAAGAAA
>NW_012117254.1:230545-240281 GCF_000951035.1 Colobus angolensis palliatus
GGAGGGAGGGAAGGAAGGAAGGAAGGAAGGAAGGAAGGAAGGAAGGAAAATTAAAGGTAAAACAGCAAATCTGACACCTATTTGTGGAAAAACCACATCAAGGGGCTTTCTCTTTTGAACCCTGTAACAATCCCACTCAAAACTATCAACATGTGAATTTGCCAACTGCCTTGTGAGACAGTTGGCCCTCAATGTTTGTCAGAACCAAGATGGAATATGATCTCAAAATTATGCTTGCACTATGGATAGCTGAGCTTTATGTGGTGAGGGTGTGGATGTAGTATGCCTCATGGCAAGGATTTTTTGATTGAAGAAAAATGGAGCTGTTGTATCTGGGTTTGAAAAGAATGTATATAGTCTTAACTAATAAGGGAAGAGAGAAAAATATGTTGCATTGCTTATCAAAGGAAACTGCAGTGGTTTTTTTAAAAAATGTGGAAAAATTTACATAATAGATTATATATATCCATCTTTTGTCCCCCACACACCTAGCCTTGGTCAAAGATGGCTATATGTCACACCTATCATAGACCCGAATACATGTTATCCTGATGCATCTGCTAAAGTCATCAGTTCATTTTTAAGCTTCAGTCGAGCCAGGAACCCCCCCAAAACAGTTCCCACGGCATGGTCCACTCCATTAGCAATTCTGTAGCCACCTTCACTGCTGCTGCCGCCTGCCATGAGGCCTCTTCCCCCTCCCTCCCCAAAATGTAGCGCCTGCTTCTTCCCCTATAAATATACCATCAATAGACAGTTACTATGGCAACAATAAGGAAGCAAGCGTGAGGGCTCCACGACAGAGAATGATGCTGCAGCCATACATGTATATGTCCCTCCTGCCCCTGGTGGATACTGTAAAGCTGACTGTAGGCGGAAGGAATTTTTAACCCACTCCCCACAGGAACACAGCTGAATCCTGACAGCCTGGAAAGGAAGGAAGGCAGGGAACTGGCCACCACAAAGACCTTGCTTAACTCCACCCCAGACTGAAGCTTCTGAATCTCAGCCCTCTGGGACACAACTCCCAAAGTCCTTCACATGAAGCCTGGTGACCACCAGAGCACCTGGTGTCCCAAGACATGGCCTCCAAACCACTTCTCCAAACCCTAGACTTTATTTCCATCCCTCAGAACTGATCGCCAGGAAACAGTTCCTTGATCTCCAAATCGCATGACTCATCGACCCACCCAGTGACACGACAACTCCCAAATTATGCTCAAACTCAAACTCTGGGGCCCCCTTGTCCCTTTCCATTCAGGCCAGCCCTGAAAGTGCCTGTCCTCGCCCACCTTCGCTGGACACCAGCGCCCTGACCCAGCAACACTCTTCTCCCGGGGCTGCTCAAGATCCCCTCATCACCTTGGCCCGGCCAGGCCTCTAGCTCTTCCCTCTCCAACAATGCCCTGCGCCCAGCTCGTTGGCCCTGGACACTGAACCGTGCCCTCGGGACTGGGACACCCAACCCAAATGGCCTCACCGTTCTCCGGGCCCAGAAGGCGGCCGCCCTGTTTGCGCACGCAGCCCGCCACCTCGCTGCTGCGCCTCTTCCAGCAGGGGCCCTGTCCCCGCCCACCTGCTCCCCGTCGGCCAAGCCCCCCGGTCCGGCCCAGTCGTCTCCTCCCTCCCTTCCTCCCCTCGCCGCTGCCCTCCCACCGCCCCGGGTACCCTGTCGCCTGCCCCTCCAGGAACGAAGTGCGCCTGGAACCCCCGCCCCTCGCAGCCGGGCGCCCAGGCCCTGCCCATTACCTCGGCACCCCCCTGCCTGCCCCTGGTCTCCTCTGGGAGCTCCGCAGCTGCCCGCCCCCCACACCCCGCCTCGCCAGGGCTGGCCTCGCGCCCCGCGCCTCGCGCGCCACGACCGCAGTGCCCCGACCGCCAGGCCGCGATCGTCGCGCTGCCCCGCGCACCGGGCCGCCGGGTCTCCTGGCCGAGTGGAGGAAGGAGGGGTGGGGGCGACGGAGTGGGCCGAGGGGGTTGGGAGAGCGGGCGGGGAAGCTGGGCCGGAGGGGCGGCGGCGCGCACCGTGCACAGCGCGCCCGCGCCCCACTCTGCCGGCGCCGCCCCTGCCCCCGCCCGTGCCGCCGGGGGGCGGGGCCTGACTGGCGGGCTTGGGGCGCACAGAGGACCCTTGGCCAAAGCCCTGGTCCAGTCGTGACCCAAGGCGTGGGCCCTCGGAAGATACCGCGCAGCAGGGAGCTTGGGCTGCCGCTCTCAAGACCCGCGCGCCAGGCGTCCCTGCGCAGCCCAACCCCCGTCCTGTCCCCACCCCGGGCTCACCTGCCATTCAGGCCCGCCCGGCTCCTGGGGCCGCCGAAAAGAGAGGGGGTCTAGCCTGCAGCCTAGGCCTGCCTTGCCAGGGATCCACAGGGCCCGCAGAAGAAGGGCCAAGTCGAGGCCGCGTTCCGCCAATGACTGGGTGACCTTGGCTTCCTCACTTACCTAACCCCACCCTGCCCTGGGAAGGCAGGCTTCTCTCCTGCAAAGTCCGAGAAATGGGGACAATTCTGCCTCCCTGGTGAGGCTGCAGCGAGTTGAAGGAGGAAATGGGTTTGGAAAACTCTAAGGCTCAGTAAGGGGAGAAGGAATCTTCTGGGCCTGCAAGGAGCGCTAGATGGGGGCTCCTTTGGAGGCCGCACTGTGAGAGGTTTAGCATGGCAGGACAAGACGCATAGCAGAGATTACACTATTCCAGGAAGAATCACATGACAGGTCGACTGCTAAGAGAGGGGCAAGGGGGTTCCGAGTGGGCTGAGGCTCTGGGTCTAGGAAAGCCTTCCTCCGAGAAGGGGATGCTGGGTTTTCAGGGTTCCTTTTTGTTCTCTGCACCTCTAGAACCCGACCAGGCACTGGTGTTGGCGTCCTCTTCCTCCCTCCACCCCAAGTGTTTCTTTTGATGGGAATGAGTCTCAGAAGGCGTTTCCAGAACCACTCCCACCCCTATCCCAGGGCAGGTATTAGCCACCTGCCCTGCCAGGGGGCGGAAGAGGGGTGGGAGAAGGTCTTCATTGCCACAGGCCGCCTCCTCTCCAACACCCACGGCCCAGCTCCCCTAGCTCCCCCGATGCCCACTCCTACATTTCTCTCCCCACATGGTGCTTTCCCTTCCATTTCTGCCTCTTGTTAAGAGTTCTTCCCTAGCTTGCTTGCTATTCCACGGCTGCAGGAATCTTCCTTACCCAGGGCAGCTCTTCTACGGCCTTCCTCCCATGCCCCCGGAGCCTGTGGGGCAGAGTTCCACAGGCTCTTCTGGAACTGACCTCCTGAGTTTCCTAGCCCACCAGCATGTTCCCATCCTGATCTTAACACCGCATAGACCCTTGTACACCTGACTGTTGAAAAAGCAGCTCTTCCAGTATGTGCACAAGGGTCTATGGCTTCTGCCCTCCTCCTGGCACTCCAACTTTAGCTTCTGGCTCCAGCAACATGAGGCTACTTCTACTTCCCACTGCCCAGAATGCCTTTCCTCCCACTGTGGACCCAGAGCACTTGCATTCATTCTTCCCACACAGTGCGCATGACATCTGTACTGTGAGGTTTTGCAGGATCCTCCCCGCACCCCAGTCCACCATTCCACTCTCAGAACTATCTGCAGAGACTATGAACATGGGGGCTTTGGAGGATAGCAAGCGGGGGGGAGGCAGAATAGCAGTGCCTCTGGAGCATACTGCCTGCTGCATCTCTTGGCAGTACTACATAGTAGGCTCTATTATCTCCAGCAAGTGATTTGACCTCTCTGCATATCGGTTTCCTTACCTTTCATATGGGAATGATGCTAACAGTGCCTGCCTCAAAGCGTTGCTCAGGGGTAATGGAGCTAATCATATAGAATGTGCCTGGCGCTTAAGTGTGAGCTTAATGCGCATCAGCTGTGGCCTGCATCCAGCTGCGTTGTGTTCATTTGGTAGCTCACTTATGTGCACACTTGCCTCCTCTCTTGGGGCCAGGGACCTTGTCTCTTCCTGTGTCCCTAGCATCTCACACAGAGCCTCATCCACAGCTGGTGCTCTCTAGAGCCTTGTAAAGCTGAGACTGGAGAGGCTGGGGCTGAGAAGGCCTTCATTGCCTTCTTACCTGCCCCCATTTCTGTATCAAATCCCATTTTGCAGAGCCGGAATTGTGGGTGTATGACCCGTGGAGTCAGACAGGGGCCCTGTGATTAAGAGGGCTCTGGACACTTGGCTCAAGGCTGTGCTATCGCCATCTTGAAATTCTAATGCTTTTTGAACAAGAGGCCTTCGTTTTCACTTTCACTGGGTCCCACAAACTATGTAAGCCATCGTGCCTGTGAGTGGCATCTCCAATATCCCCAATCCTATCCCAGGGAACAGAATTCTCAATCACCCACCACTTGTGACTCCTTACCTTCTCCCCTCTGCAAGTCTTGACCAGTTGCCTCTTTCCTCATGTGTCATCACCACCAATTCCATTACCTTCCTCCACATTGCCCCTCCCCAGCCCCATCCCTGTGCCTCACCCTTTGGCTAAGAGGAGCACTCTCTGCCAACCTCATTTACTCCCCGAGTTTCACTCTTTCCCCAACACTCATCTGTTCCAGAATTGAATGCATAACTTTATCTGAGCTCTGCTGCTCCCATCCTTTTATGTCCCGACTGAGCCTAAACATTGATCCTTACCCTGTAAGAGACTCATTCCATCTCTGCAAGCTGATCAACAAGTTGATCAGGTGTTATGGATTGAGTTGTGTCCCTCTGCAAATTCATGTTGAAGTCCTAATCCCCAGTACTCCACAATGTGATCATACTTCGAAATGGGCCTTTACAGAGGTTATTAAGGTAAAATAGGGTTATTAGGCTGCTCCCTAATCCAGTGTGACTAGAGTCCTTATAAAAAGAGGAAATTAGGACACAGGCATGTACAGAGGGATGACTATATGGAGACATAGGGAGAGTGTGGCCATCCACAAGCCACCAAGAAAGGTTCAGGAGAAACCGACCCTGCCCACACCTTGGTCTCAGACTTCCAGCCTCCAGAACTGGAAGACAACACATTCCTGTTGTTCAAGCCACCCAGTCCACAGTACCTACTTTGTTAAGACAGACTGAACCAACTCCCACATCAAGTATTCACTCAGTGATATTATGTGCTATCCACTGCTCTAGGACCTGGGATTACAGAAGCCAAAAAATTAAATAAAAACTCCTAACTTCATGGATATTAGACAAAAAAAAAAGTCAAAGATACAGGATGCTGGATGATGATTGTTTCCATGAAGAAAAAGTGAAGCAGAGATTTCAAATAAGATAGTCAGGGAATGCCCCACTGAGAAGATGGCATTTGAACCAATATTTGAAAGAGGTGAGAGGCCATCCTATTCCAGGTCAGGAAATTCACAAGTGCAAGAGCCCTGGGAGCAGAAGCTTAGCATGTTCTAGGGTTAGGCAGGAGGCTGGTGTACTGAAGTGAAGCAAGTCAGAGGAGGGTGGTACGCGACTAGGTCAGAGTAGTTAAGATGGGGGTAGCGAGAGATTATGCAGGGCCTTGTAGACCACTGTCAGGACTTTGGCTACTAGTCAGAGTCATGTGGAGAGACAGTGAGGATTCTGAGTCAATGGTTACCACGATCTGATTTCTATTTTACATCAGGCAATGAAGTGGAGGTGGTAAGAAGCAGGCAGATTCTAGACTGATTTTGATGGAAGAGTCATTAGGGTTTGATGCCAGTTTGGAGTTGGGCTAGGACAGAGACAGAAATCAATTATGGCACTAAGGTTCTCAGTCAAGGGAACAGGAAGGATGGAGGCCCTTTAACTGAGATAAGAAAAACAGTGATGGAATGGGTTATATAGATGTGTGTGAAGTTCAGGGCCAATATCAAGGCTGGAGTTATAATCACAGAATGAGTAACATTTCGTTCATATTACAAGTCATGAGACTGGATTGGACGCACAAGATAATGAATGTAGAGAAAGAAAACCAGCCCCAGAACGAAGCCCCAGGCAGTCCTACATTTAGACGAGGAAAAGCCAGCAAGGGGGCCAGGAAGGAGTGATGGGTGAGGCAGGAGGGGTGCAGCAAGACATGGAGGCAACTGCAGAAAGTGTATCGGGAAAGAGGCAGTGAGCAGCTATTCCAATCCTACGGACTGGACAAATAAGAAGAGAACAAAGAATTGAGCATTGTGTCTGTCAATGTGGTGGTCATGAATGTCTTTACAGGGGCTATTTCCAGGAAAATGTGGAGGGACAAGAGTAGGAAAAAAGGAATTGAAAACAGCGAGTACCCAATGATTGACAAGTATTGTAAGGAGTTCTGTTGTAAAGGAGAACAGAGAAACTTGGGTTGGGGGTGGTAGGGATATGAGAGGACAAGACAAAAGTATTTTTAAAATATGAGATAAATTCCATCCCGGTAACGTTTGTATGCTAATGAGCCAGTAAAGTGGGAAAAATTGGTGATGCAGGAGGGAGAGACACAGATGTAGGTAGGTGGGAGAGGCAATGGCGGAGCTTGGAAAAGTTCTCTTCTGATGGCTTCTATTTTCCCAGTGACACAGAAAGCCAATCCACCGGTTGGGAGTTGGGGTGAGGGATGTCAGTGGTTTGAGGAGAGAAGGCTTGAAATAGTCTTCTTCTGGGAGCCAGGATGTTCTGTGGAACTGTAACGTGATTTCTGGGCTGCATGGAGGGCCCACTTGAGGGTTGATGGTCATTACTTTAAAGTGAAACTACTCAACATATGTGCGTGACTTTCTCCAACCATATTCAATTGTTCTTGTGGAGATTTAGAGTAGGTAGAGTTGGATTTCATCAGGGTTGGGGTTTTGCCAGATGAGTACAGGGATATAATGGAGGGACGCAGTAGTTTTATGTGGATTCAAGGGAGAAATGATAACGATTGACCATGGATTTTAGGCTGGTTAAGGAGGGAGGTAAGGACAGAATCAGGGTTTGATGAAGGAGAGTGAAATCAACACTAAAATCTTTGGTTTGAGGGTCCCCGTAGGGATGAGAGGAGTGTCATAATACTAAAAGGAGTGAGCAGGTGGTTGGAGAGCTGGATGCATGAAATGGAGATTCTGGAGAGACGGTGGTTATAGATGTCAACCAGGTCTTAGGATGACCATAGAAGGAACTGGCTAATGTAGAGAGCAGGGCAAGAGCACCAGTGGAGAGTAGGTCAAGGGAGTAGGAGATCAGAGAGTAGCATTATCTATGCAAATATTGAAATTACCAAAAACTTTGCCATCCTCCCACCCATACACACCCTGGGTCCCAACCTACACATACACCCTAAACCAGGAAAAAAATGCTTAATTAGACAAGTTCCCATGGGTCTCAACCCCAGTGCATCTCATTTTCCCTGCTGCCACGTCCTGGACACTGTGGGCACTGTAGCTACCACCTCCATCCCTGGGAGCATGTCCCTTTCCTAGGCCAGGCCTCTCAGGATGTCATTACCACACAACTGTCATCAACCATGCTTGAGGGCTCCAAACTCAAATCCAAATACATTCCTCACCCCTGAATCTTATGAATGGGGTTAAGGCATGGGAATAGTGCTGATTTCCAGAAGGGATTGAGTTCCTGGAGCCACTCTCTTTCCTTGATTATTCACCAAGCATCAGAGGTACCACCAGCCACCAGCCTCTGGTCATTGGGAATGGACACTGTAAACAAGATGCCAAAGAAAGGCCTGAGAGGCCAAATGACAAGCTTCTTTTATCACCCTGCTCAAATCACCATGATACTCCAGAAACACCATGAGCATGTTCCTACCTCAGGATGTTTACACTTGCGGTTCCTTTGTCTGGAATTCTCTTTGTTCAAGATGTATAACAAACATTTACTGAACACCCACTATGCACAGGTATGTTCTAGATGCCAAGAGTTCATTGGTGAACCAAGCAGACTAAAGAATCTACCTTCATGGATGTTACAGCAGGGGAAGACAGACAGTTACATTAGCAAGTCAGCACAATATAGATCAGATTCCACCAAATTTAAGGTGACATCAATTACATGACCTGCCAATTAAGTTAGGCTTTCAATTAAGTCATGATATAATGCTTTCATAGCACTTAAAACTTTTTATGCTATGCCTATTGAAAGAGTTCTTTTACACTTAATCAGACATTGATTCTTATCATAGATTTCACTGGTGCTTACATAAAAAGGAAAATAGAAGCAAAATAAATTGGTTAAAGTAAACCTGCTTGCATTCAGAGTCCAACTCATCTGAATCATTTTTTGACCTAGGCTTGTTGGTGTCCCTGTGTTGCTACACATATCACCCTCTGTGACATCAGGAGTATTGCAGAGACAGCTTTTCTTTAAATAATCAACCGTATATCTTTTGATAGGACAATTCAGTCTGTTTGCATTCTATGTTACTACTGATAAGTAAAGATTTATTCTTGTCACTTTGTTATTTGTTTTTTGGTTGTTTTGTGGTCTTCTCTTCCTTCCTTTTTTTTCCTTCCTGTCTTCCTTTTAGTGAAGATGAGGTTTTCTGGTGGTATGTTTTAATTTCTTGGTTTTTTTAAAAAATTTTTTGTGTATCTGTTGTATATTTTTTGATTTGAGATTACTATGAGGCTTGCAAATACTATAATATAACCCATTGTTTTAAACTGATGACAACTTAACACTGACTTCATAAACAAAGAGAAAACCAATGAAAACTCTCCACTTTAACTTCACACTCCTGCTTTTTAACTTTTTGTTGTTTCTATTTATATTTTATTGTACTGTCTATGTCTTGAAAAGTTGCTGTAGTTATTATTTTTGATTGGTTTATGTTTTAGTCCCTTTTTTTGACACAGGGTCTTGCTCTGTCACCCAAGATGGAGTTCAGTGGCATGATCTCGCTCACTGCAGACTCAACCACCTGGGCTCAAGCAATCCACCCATCTCAGCCTCCCAAGTAGCTGGGACTACAGGTGCACACTCCCATGCCTGGCTTTTAGTGTGTGTGTATAGGGGCGGGGGGGCGTTGAGGCGGGTATACATTTTTAAAGATGGGATTTTGTTAGGTTGCCAGGCTGGTCTCCAACTCCTGGGCTCAAGCAATTTGCCCACCTTGGCCTTCCAAGGTGCTGGGATTACAGGCATGAGCCACCATGCCCAGCCCATTTTTCAGTCATTCTATTCAAGAGCAATTCACACACCACAATTACAGCATTATGATATTCTGTGCTTTTCTGTGTACTTACTATTATAAGTAAGGATTTTTGTTTGCTTGTTTGTTTGTTTGAGGTATGGTCTCACCCAGGCTACAGTGCAGTGGCATAATCATGGCTCACTGCAGCCTCAACCTCCTGGGCTCAAGCAATCCTCCCACCTCAGCCTCCCAAAGTGCTGGGATTACAAGTGTAAGCTACAGTGCCCAACTGAGTTTTGTGCCTTCAGATAATTTCTTACAGTTCCTTGACATCCCTTTCTTTCAGATTTAAGAAATTCCTTTAGCATTTTTTGTAGGACAGGTGTTGATGAAATTCCTCAGTTTTTGTTTGTCTGGGAAAGTGTTCCTCCTTTATGTTCAAAGAGCATTTTCACTGGATATACTACTCTGGGATAATTTTTTTTCCTTCAGCACTTTAAATATGTCATGCCACTCTTTTCTGGCCTATATTGTTTACACTGAGAAGTCTATCGCCAGACATATTGGACCTCCATTGTATGAGATTTGCTTCTTTTGCTGCTTTTAGGATCCTTTCTTTTTTTCTTTTTTTTTTCCTGAATTTTTTATTTTTTATTTATTTATTTATTTATTT
>NW_012117254.1:242042-248727 GCF_000951035.1 Colobus angolensis palliatus
GAGAGGATGTGGAGAAATAGGAACACTTTTACACTGTTGGTGGGATTGTAAACTAGTTCAACTGTTATGGAAAACAGTAAGGATCCTTTCTTTATCCTCGACCTTTGCGAGTTTGACTGTTAGCTGTCTTGAGGTGGTCTTCTTTGGGTACATCTGCTTAATGTTCTATAACCTTCTTGTACTTGAATGTTGATATCTTTCTTTAGGGTTGGGAGGTTCTGTTAGTTTCCCTTTGAATAAACTTTCTACCCCATCCCTTTCTTTACCTCTTCTTTAAGGGTTCGATAACTCTTAGATTTACCCCTTTGAGGCTATTTTCTAGATCTTGTAGGCAGGCTTAATTCTTTTTTATTTTTTCTTTTGTCTGCTCTGACTGTGTGTTTTCAAATAGCCTATCCTCAGGCTCACTATTTCTTTCTTCTGCTTGATCAGTTGTGCTATTAAAGAGCAATGATGCATTCTCCAGTATGCCAGTTGCATTTTTCAGCTCCAGATTTTCTGCTTGATTCTTTTAAATTATTTCAATCTCTTAAAGTCTATCTGGTAGGATTCTGAATTTCTTCTCTGTGTTATCTTGAATTTCTTTGAGTTTCCTCAAAACAGTTATTTTCAATTCTCAATCTGAAAAGTCACATATCTCTGTCTCTCTGGGATTGATCCCTGGTGCCTTATTTAGTTCATTTGGTGAAGTCACGTTTTCCTGGAAGGTCTTGATACTTATGGATGTTAGTCAGTGTCTGGGCATTGAAGAATTAAGTATTTATTCTAGTCTTTGCAGTCTGGGCTTGTTTGTACCCATCCTTCTTGGGAAGGCTTTCCAGGTATTCAAAGGGATTTGAGTGTTATGATCTAAGTATTTGGTTACTGCAGCCATATCTGCATCAGGGGGCACCTCAAGCCCAGTAACACTGTGGCTCTTTCAGACTTGTGAAGGTACCACCTTGGTGGTCTTGGGTAAGATCCCAAAGAATTCCCTGTATAACCAGGCAGAGACTCTTGTTTTAGTTCCTTAATTTCTCCCAAAGATATGAAGTCTCTTTCTTTCTCTCTCTCTCTCTCTCTGTGTGTGTGTGTGTGTGTGTATGTGTATGTGTATGCATATGTGTGTGTGTGTGTGTGTGTATGTGTATGCGTATATGTATGTATGTGTTTGTATGGTATGCGTGTATGTGTATGCATATGTGTGTGTGTGTGTGTGTGTATATATCCGTGTTGGGCTGCCTGGAACTGGGGGAGAGATGACATAAGCACCCCTGTGGCCACCACCACTGGGACTGCACTGGATCACACCTGAAGCCAGCATGGCACTGGTGCCTCACTCAAGGCCTGAGATAACCACTGTCTGTCTACTGCCTATGTTTGCTCAAGGCCCTAGGACTCTACAATCAGCAGGTGGTGAAGCCAGCAAGACTTGTATCCTTCCCTTCAGGGCAGCAAGTCCCCACAGTCCCAGGTGGGTCTAGAGATGCCATCAGGGAGCCAGGGTCTGGACTCAGAAACTTTAGGAATCTACCTGGTGCTCTATTCTACTATGGATGAGCTGGCACCCAAGCCACAAGACAAAGTCCTTCCTACTCTTGCCTCTTCTTTCCCCAAGCAGAGGTCATGCCTTCCCAATGGCTACCACCACCCAAGGCCCGTGAAAAGTACTGTCTGGCTACCACTGATGTTCCTTCAAGGCCCAAGGGCTGTTTAATCACCTGGTGTTGAATACTGCCAGGCCTGGGACTCTGCCTTGGGGGCAGTGGGCTCCCCTCTGGCTCAGGACAGGTCCAGAAATGCTGCCCAAGAGCTAAGGCCTGAAATTGGTAATCTCATGAACCTCCTTGGTGCTCTACTCCATTATGGCTGAGTTGGTACATAAGCTGCAAAACAAAGTTCCCTTTACACTTCCCTCTCCTTTTCTCAAGCCAAAGTAGTCCCTCCTCATAGTCACCACAGCTGGGGATGTTCTGGGTCACACCTGAAGCCAGCATGGTACTGTGTTTTGCCAAAGGTCTGTGGCAAAGGTCTGACTGTTGCCTGGATGTTGTTAATGTTTTATTCAAGGACCAAGAGCTATTTAGTCAGAAGCTGTTGAATTCTGCCAGGACTGGTTCCTTCCCTTCAGGGCAGTGGGTTCCCTTCTAGTCCAGGGTGGGTCTAGAAATGTTGTCCAGGAGCTATAGCCCATAGGGGCTTCAGGACTCTGCTTGGTACTTTAATTTGCTGTGGCTGAGCTGGTACACCAGTTTCAAGACAAAGTCCTCTTTACTCTTCCCTCTCCTCCTGGAGCTGCAAGCTGTGCTGCCTGAGGTTAGTGGAGGGGTGACATAAGCACTCCTTTGGCCACATCAACTGACATCTCACTAGGTCACGTGCACTCCAAATCCACTGATTCTGGGCCTAGTTGAGCACCAGGCCTTGCCGAGGAATTGAAGTCCTTGTGACCTAGACTGCCTTTCAAGTTTATTTAGAACCCCAGAGCATGTTAGCCCAGAGTGGTGGGGCTTGCCAGAACTCAGGTTCTAACTGTTGGGATGGGTTATTCCCCTCTGGCTAGGACTGGTCTAAATGTTCCTTACATAGGTGCCAGCTGAGCTGTGCCTGGTGTTGCTTTCCACTTGACAAAGCAGCACTGAGTTTCAATGTAAAATCTCACAATCACTGAACTCTCTCTCCACCAGGTTCAGAGATTCTTTCTCCATGCCAGACTACTGGCCACTGCCAGGGAATGGGGGATAAGCGGTATTGGTGACCCAAGACTGTCTTTCCTACCCTCTTCAGTGCCTCTTTCAGTGATATCAAGTTAAAACTAGGAACAGTAATTACTCACCTGATTTTTGGTTCTTATCAAACCACGAACTGTGATTGCTCACCTGATTTTCAGTTATTATGAAGGTACTTTTTTTGTGTGGAAAGTTGTTCAATTCAGTGTTCCTGCAGGGAGGATGATCAGCAGAGTTTTCTATTTGGACGTCTTGCTCTGCCTCTGGATTGCAGTTTTAAACCAGTTGGTCGGGGAAGGACTCACTGAGAAGTAATACTCAAGCAGCATTTAAAGGAATAAGGGTGATAGCTGTGTAGATAACTGGGAGAAGAGTGTTCTTGTAAAAGGAAATGACAAGTGCAAAGGCCCTGGGGCAAAAGTGTGGTTGGCATGTATGAGGCACAAGGAGTGCAAGGGAAAGATTTCACACAGGCCACAGAGGCAACGTTCAACCACAGTCTGAGTCCAGTCTTGGCGGAGTGCCTGATGATCCTCCCAGGAATGTCAAAAGATGGATAGTCCTGTGAGGAGCTGCCACAAGACCCTTTTCCACTTTCTTTTCTATTATGCAAGGTTACCATGAAGCAATTCCTTACCCACTTCCCTGGTTCTAGTGAGGGATGGGACTTTCCACCTAGACCCCTGCTTTGATCTGAATATTTATGTCCCTTAGAAAATTCATATGTTGAAACCTGATTAACAATGTGATAGTACTAAGAGGTGGGACTTTAAGGGATGATCAGACCA
Organism: Colobus angolensis palliatus; assembly: GCF_000951035.1. NCBI lineage: Eukaryota > Metazoa > Chordata > Mammalia > Primates > Cercopithecidae > Colobus > Colobus angolensis. The sequence continues at coordinate 245,539 of NW_012117254.1, forward strand.
TGAAAACAGAGCCATCCGAAGACAGCCCTCACCAGACACTGAATCTGCTGGTGCCTTGATCTTGGGTTTTCCAGCCCCGAGAACTGTGAGCAATAAATTTGTGCTGTGTATAAGTTACTCAGTCTAAGGCGTTTTGTTATAGCAGCCCAGATGGACTAAGACATCTCCCTCCCTACCTTAGAGTATAGTTTTTAGTATGGTATTGGCTCCTCAGCAACAGAGCACCCACCTCTTGTGTTGCCCATAATCTGATCTTTGGTTTGGCACTGTTCTGTGGAACTAGGGACACAGGAATCTGACAGAAGCTCAATGTGTCTACATCAAATATCACCATAAAAGAGTGTAGGAGATTAGCTCAGATGATTCTCCCTTGAATTTGCCATAGCTGGCTCCTGCTTGCCCTTTAACTTTTTGCTCTAATGTCACAACCTCAAAGAAGCCTTCCCAGATATACTCTGCAAAATAGCTCATCCCCTTCTACATTGTATCTCAGCTCCTGTTTTCTTTCCTCCAGAGCATTTGCCTTCTGACATTTTTCTGATTCACTCCTATTTCCTTGTGATCGCTCTGACTTCCCCACCAGATTATTGGTTTCATGAGGGCAGGGACATTTCTGTCTTGTACATTTCTGTAACCTCAGCTCCCTCCTGTTGTTCTCATTTAATTCCACACCATGTAGCATAGGAATTATATATGTATCTTTTTGTTCTGATTCTAAAAATAATATACTCTCATGGTGGCAACTTTGAAAATGACCACTCACAATTCCACCAGCCAGAGAAAGCCATTATTAAAATGTTTCCAAATCACCTTATTTCTCAACTCTACAAATTCAATTCTACATCATTTAGTTCATACACTGTGAAAAGATTTTTAATTTCCTTTGTTTTTTATCTAATTATAAAATTCATAAAGCATACACTATAAAATATTCAGGCAAAACACAAATATATGAAATAGAAAGTTAAAATTCACCTATAATCCCCTGATCTGTTGAAAATCACTTTAGTACTTTCCTATCTATCCTTCTGTATGTTTTCTATCCCTCTGTATGTTTTCTTTCACATACGTTTTTTTCACACACACAAAGGAATTATGAAATGCCTTTTTTTCCCTTAACAATATCTTGCGATCGCATGGGCATCTCTCTTTGTCAAGGCAGTACAGAGTGTGGCTGAACTAACACTTCTTTACCTATTTCCTTTTTTTTTTCTTTTTCTTTTTCTTTTTTTTTTTTTTTTTATTACCATTGTAGGCAATGCTGTTATGGCCCTGCTTGTACATGTATCTTTGACATTTGACCATTTTCTCTCTTTGCTTTCATTCTTTGGTTTTCTCCACTTCCAACATTTAAAATATTTTTTATTTTCACCTACATTTTTATGTTTTCATTAGATAACGTGTAAGTTTTTAATCCCTGTATGAAATTGAATTTGGTTTAAGATTTAAGCTAGGGATTAACTGTATTTTTCTAAGTGTTTATTCTGTTTGGGAACTGTCATTTCTCCACCACTGTTGGAGAGAAGGGGTAGCTTAGGAGACTTAATATCCATTAACCACCCTCTCAGTGTCTCTTTCACATGGACAATTAATATTTCCTCAGCCTTTAAGAATCTTCTCCCCTCCCTACTGACCAGAGAGCCACCATTCAGATCTGTCTTTAAAGCTATTTTGGAGCCACAATTCTTCCACACTGATGGAAGCACTAGTTTTACCAGGTATTTCTTTTTTGTATATTATTGGTTCTGTTTCTGGTCAGTCCATTGCTATAGCCCATCTCTTCCTATGCAAGTAATACACTGTTGAAACCAGTGTAGCTTTAACACAGCTTTTATTATCTGGTGGATCAATTACCTTCTCTCCTCTTGTCCCTAATCATTTCTACTTCTTTCCCTCCAATTTTCTTGTTCATTATTGCTTATTTATTGTTTTCTAACCTCTAGAATAGTTTCATAAAGTTACAAAAGAAGAAATACCATTGATATATTGGTTGTAATTGTATTAAATTTTTGGATTAAAATTGGGAAAAACTGATATTTTTACAATATAAATCTTTTCAATCAATCCCTTGGTGTTCGTAATATTTTTTTCTAAATCCTGTTTAATATTCCTAGGTAAGTTTTCTAGTTTTCCTTTTATACATTAGATGCTGCACATTTTAAAATATTTCACACATAGTTGTTTTATATATATATATATATATTATATATATACACACACACACACACACATACACATACATACACATATATATGCTGCAATTGTGATTTCCATTATAGTTGCCAACTGGTTATTGCTAGTTTGTGAGAAAGATGCTGATTTTTGTAAAATTACCTGTATCCATCAGCTTTGCTAAAAAATGTTTCTTAAACATGTTTAGTTTTCTAAACGATGAGCATACAATTTGCAAATAATGATGAATATGTCTCCTCCATTCCAGCATGTATGCTATTTGTTTCTTGACATAATCTTAGTACAAGATCTTGTCCCTAGCTTTCAGGGCAATGCCTCTTGTGATTCAGTTAGCTTTCAGGGCAATGCCTCTTGTGATTTCAGTTTACACCATTGGTTATGATACACTGAATGCATCATATTGAGGAAGAATCCTTTGATTCCTAGTTCACTATTATTTGTCATTTTAATCAGAAATAGAAGTTAAATTTTATTAAGTGACTTTTGTTTATTTGCAGTATTTTTAATGGATGGAAAGTATTACATTTTATGGAGGCTTCAAAATTTACCTAATAATTCCTCAGGCAATTGGAGACTCATGCTGTCTCTACTTTTTATTACTGTAATTGACGCTGAAAATGAATATCTTTTTATAAATATTTACCCACTTTCAAAAAGTAGAATTATAGATCTTTAGCAATTAAATTACTGGTTTAAAGAATATGAACCTTTAAAAGGCCTTACTCTGTAGATCTGATTTGCTATACAACAAGGTTGTACCACATCCCAGTGCATAAAAGTGTTCATTTCACTTCACCCTTGCCAGCAGGAAATATCGCAACTTAATGGTCTTTGCAAAATTTATTAGTATTTCATTGTTTTAGTTTGTATTTATTATTATTATTATACTTTAAGTTCTAGGGTACATGTGCACAGTGTGCAGGTTTGTTACATATGTATACATGTGCTATGTTGGTGTGCTGCACCCATTAACTCGTCATTTACATTAGGTATATC